>NC_135953.1:1914956-1969434 GCF_053455715.1 Rhinoraja longicauda | reverse complement strand
GTAACTCCTGCATTATTTCCACCCCCCCCCGCACTCCTCCCCCCCACCCTGGTCATCCTACCAGTTCCACTGTTTGCTTCCATGTAACCCTGTCGTTAGTCCGTCTTCTCCAGCCAGCAATGGGCCATTATGGACTCCACCCTCCCTGAGCTCATCTGTTGCGGCCCTGTTTAGTTCTGGCCTTCTCCAGCTTGTAATCTGGAGAAGGATTCTGACCCGAAATGTCACTATTCCTTTTCTCCAGAGATGCTGCCTGACCCAAAGAGTTTATTCCAGCATTATGTGTCTATCTTTGGTACAAACCAACATCTGCAGTTCCTTCCTTCACACATCTGCAATGCCGGTTAGCATTGTGAATTATCTCTACCTTCGGATATGAGATTATTGCAAAAGTATCAAGAAATGTGGTTACAATTGTGTAGGACGGTTATGGTCATCTTGTTTAAGAAAGGAGATTGGAGTTTTGGAAGTGTAAGAAGTGCCATAGAGGGAGTACAGAGAAGGTTCACCAGATTGATTCCTGGGATGGCAGGACTTTCATATGAAGAAAGACTGGATAGACTCGGCTTGTACTCGCTGGAATTTAGAAGATTGAGGGGGGATCTTATAGAAACGTACACAATTCTTAAGGGGTTGGACAGGCTAGATGCTTGGGAAGTATTGTGTGGGGATAGTAAGGAGTAAGACCTGTGTGATCTCCCGGACTAGTTTCAATCGCCTAGCTTGGGGACGGAGAGGAATTTCCCGGATTTTTTTTCCCAAATTGGCCTGGGTTTTTTATCCAGTTTTTCGCCTCTCCCAGGAGATCACTCAGTTCTTTTGGGTGGGCGGTTGGAGCGGTTGGAGCAGCGCCCGGGCGGTAGGTTTAGTAACCGAGCGCGGGGCTTTGTTTGGGGAGTATGAGTGCCAGGGCAGTTTATTGTTCTGGGTGTCGGATGTGGGGAATCTGGGAGTCTGATAGTCTTCCAGACATCCACATCTGCGCCAGGTGTGACGAGATGGGGCTCCTAAGGGACCGTATTAGGAACCTGGAGCGGCAGATTGATGACCTCCGTCTGGTTAGGGAGAGTGAGGAGGTTATAGAGAGGAGTTATAGAGAGGTGGTCACTCCAAGACCACGGGAGGTAGACAAGTGGGTCACTGTTAGGGGGGGCAAGGAGCAGAGGCAGGGACTAGGGAGTACCCCGGTGGCTGTACCCCTTGGAAATAAGTACTCCTATTTAAGTACTGTTGGGGGGAACAGCCTACCTGGGGGCAGCGACGGTGCCCGGGCCTCTGGCACGGAGTCCGGCCCTGTTGCTCAGAAGGGTAGGGAAAGGAAGAGGAGAGCGATAGTAATAGGGGACTCTATAGTGAGGGGGTCAGATAGGCGATTCTGTGGACGCAGTCGGGAGACCCGGATGGTGGTTTGCCTCCCTGGTGCCGGTGTCCAGGATGTGTCCCGAGCGTGTCCAGGATATCCTGAAAGGGGAGGGAGAGGAGCCAGAGGTTGTGGTACATATAGGTACCAACAATATAGGTAGGATAAGGGAAGAGGTCCTGAAAGGAGAATTTAGGGGGCTAGGAAGAGAGTTAAAAAAAAGGACTTCCAAAGCAATAATCTCAGGCTTACTGCCTGTGCCACACGATAGTGAGAATAGGAATGGTGTGAGGTGGAGGATAAATACGTGGCTGAGGAACTGGTGCAGGGAGCAGGGATTCAAGTTTCTGGATCATTGGGACCTCTTCTGGGGGAAGTATGACCTGTACAAAAAGGACGGGTTGCATCTGAACCTGAGAGGAACCAATATCCTGGCGGGGAGATTTGCTAAGATAATTGCGGAGACTTTAAACTACTACGGTTGGGGGGAGGGACTCAAACACAGATAGCTAAAAGGCAGTGTGTGAGGCAGGAGGCAGAAAAGGGAAACACTCAGACCCAATATGTAGGAGAGAAAGAAGTGAAAAGAAATAAACTGAGAATAAGAAATGATGGGTCCCTTAAATGTGTATATTTTAATGCTAGGAGCATTTTAAGAAAGGTGGATGAGCTTAGAGCCTGGATTGACATCTGGAAGTATGATGTTGTGGCGATCAGTGAAACATGGTTGCAGGAGGGTTGCGATTGGCAATTAAATATTCCAGGATTTCATTGTTTCAGTTGTGATAGAATCGGAGGGGCAAGAGGTGGGGGTGTTGCATTGCTTATCAGGGAGGATATCACAGCAGTGCTTTGGCAGGACAGACTAGAAGGCTCGATTAAGGAGGCTGTTCCAAATAGGGAACGAGAATTGGAAGAGCAAATATGTAAGGAGATAGCAGATATTAGTAGTAAGCACAGAGTAGTGATTGTGGGTGATTTCAATTTTCCGTACATAGACTGGGAATCACATTCTGTTAAAGGACTGGATGGTTTGGAGTTTGTAAAATGTGTGCAGGATAGTTTTTTGCAGCAATACGTAGAGGTACCTACCAGAGAAGGGGCAGTGTTGGACCTCCTGTTGGGAAATGAGACGGGTCAGGCGACGGAGGTATGTGTTGAGGAGCACTTTGGGTCTAGTGATCACAATGCCATTAGTTTCAATATAATTATGGAGAAGGTCAAATCTGGACCAAGGGTTGAGATTTTGGATTGGAGAAAGGCTAATTTTGAGGAGATGAGAAAGGATTTGAAAGGAGTGAAATGGGACTTTTTGTTTTATGAAAAGGATATAATAGAGAAATGGAGGATCTTTAAAGGTGACATTTTGAGAGTACAGAGTCTTTATGTCCCTGTTCGGTGGAAAGGAAAGAATAATAATTTGAAAGAGCCGTGGTTTTCCAGGGAAATTGGATACTTGGTTCGGAAAAAGAGGGAGATATACAATAAATATAAGCGGCAGGGAGTAAATGAGGTTCTTGAGGAATATAAAGAATGTAAAAGGAATCTTAAGAAGGAAATTAGGAAAGCGAAAAAAAGATATGAGGCTGCTTTGGCAAGTAATGTAAAAGTAAACCCCAAGGGGTTCTACAGATATGTCAAAAATATAAAAGTGGATAAGTCTCCAGGTCCTGATAGGATATTCCCAAGGACATTGAGGGAAGTTAGTGCAGAAATAGCAGGGGCTATGACGGAAATATTTCAAACGTCATTAGAAACGGGGATGGTGCCGGAAGATTGGCGCATTGCGCATGTTGTGCCTTTGTTTAAAAAAGGTTCTAAAAGTAAACCTAGCAATTATAGACCTGTTAGTTTGACATCTGTGGTGGGAAAATTAATGGAAAAGATACTTAGGGACAATATATATAATTATTTGGATAAACAAGGCCTGATTAGAAACAGTCAACATGGATTTGTGCCTGGAAGGTCATATTTGACTAATCTTCTTGAATTTTTTGAAGAGGTTACCAAGGAAATTGATAAGGGCAAGGCTGTGAATGTTGTCTATATGGACTTCAGTAAGGCATTTGACAAGGTTCCACATGGAAGGTTGATTAAGAAGGTTAAATCGTTGGGTATTAATAGTGAGGTTGCAAGATGGATTCAACAATGGCTGAATGGGAGATACCAGAGGGTAATGGTTGACAATTGTATGTCAGGTTGGAGGCCAGTGTCTAGTGGAGTACCCCAAGGATCTGTGTTGGGTCCACTGTTGTTTGTCATTTACATTAATGATCTGGATGATGGTGTGGCAAATTGGATTAGTAAATATGCAGATGATACTAAGATAGGTGGTGTAGTTAATAATGAAGTAGAGTTTCAAAGTCTACAGAGAGATTTGGGCCTTTTGGAAGGGTGGGCTGAAAGATGGCAGATGGAGTTTAATGCTGATAAGTGTGAGGTGCTGCATTTTGGTAGGACAAATCAAAATAGGACGTACAGGGTAAATGGTAGGGAATTGAGGAATGCAGTGGAACAGAGGGATCTGGGAATAACTGTGCATTGTTCCCTGAAGGTGGAATCTCATGTGGATAGGGTGGTGAAGAAGGCGTTTGGTATGCTTGCCTTTATAAATCAGAGCATCGAATATAGAAGTTGGGATGTAATGTTAAAATTGTACAGGGCATTGGTGAGGCCGAATCTGGAGTATGGTGTGCAGTTCTGGTTGCCAAATTATAGGAAGGATGTCGACAAAATGGAGAGGGTACAGAGGAGATTTACTAGAATGTTGCCTGGGTTTCAGCACTTAAGCTACAGAGAGAGGTTGAACAGGTTGGGTCTTTATTCTTTGGAGCGTAGAAGGTTGAGGGGGGACTTGATAGAGGTTTTTAAAATTTTAAGAGGGACGGACAGAGTTGACGTGGGTAGGCTTTTCCCTTTGAGAGTGGGGAAGATTCCAACAAGGGGACATAGCTTCAGAATTGAGGGACAAAAGTTTAGGGGTAACATGAGGGGTAACTTCTTTACTCAGAGGGTGGTGGCTGTATGGAATGGGCTTCTAGTGGAAGTGGTGGAGGCAGGCTCGATTTTATTATTTAAGAGTAAATTGGATAGGTATATGGATAAGAGGGGATTGGAGGGTTATGGTCTGAGAGCAGGTAGATGAGACTAGGTCAGGGAGAATGGTCAGCGTGGACTGGTAGGGCCGAACGGGCCTGTTTCCGTGCTGTAGTTGTTATATGGTTATATGCAGGAAGATTGTTCCCGATGTTGGGGAAGTCCAGAACAAGGGGTCACAGTTTAAGGATAAGGGGGAAGTCTTTTAGGACCGAGATGAGAACGTTTTTTTGGCACCACATCAACAGAAGCAGCCCCTACTGCCCCAACCGGTCCCGTCTCTTCCATGGTCCTCGTTGGCTACCGACATTTTCGAGTGGCGCGGGAAACACTACCTGGTTTTTGATTGACTCTTACTCGGGATGGTTCGAGATAGACCTTCTGCGGACCATTTCCTCGGAGGCTGTGATCGAGAAGCTGCAACGGCACCTCTCCACACATGGATCCCCTGCACGTCTTCAGTCTGACAACGGTAGGCAGTTCACCAGCCAAGCATTTAAGGATTTTGCTAACCGATGGGACTTCCAACACATTACCAGTAGCCCCGAATTCCCGCAGTCCAATGGGCTCGCTGAACGCGCCGTCCGGAGTGCGAAACAGCTCATGGAACGAGCTTACCTTGCCAAATCTGACGTATACCTGGCCTTACTCAATATACGAAACATTGCTCGAGATCCTGTCCTAGGTTCGCCAGCCCAGCGTCTGATGTCTCACCAAACCCGTGCTCCCCTGCCTGTCTCCCAGCAGCTGCTACAGCCGCATGTTCGGTCTCCGCCCGTGGTGCAGCGGCAGCTACAGCGTCACCGGGACGCACAGAAGCGGTTTTTTGACAGGTCCAGTAGGCCGCTCACGCCTCTTGCACGTGGGCAAGTGGTTCGTCTGCAAACCGACAAGGGCCATGCACGGCTGGGACACATTTACGGGCCTTCCACGGAGCCACGTTCATACCTGGTCAAAGTGGATGGGGCCATCTACAGACGCAACCGTCAACACATCCTTCCGGTGAAGGAACCGCGTCCTGCGTCTCCGAGTCGTGACGCCCCGCATCTCGAGTTCGCTCCCACCGTTGATTCACCACCAACCGTTGTTCCTGCCGCGGGTTCCCCGCGTCGGTCGGTGCCTGACGCGCCCGTGTTATCCCCCACTAGTCCTGTCATGTCGCCTGTTGCGTCCCCACTCTCCTCCCCTTGTTCTCCCACGAAAGGAGGTGAGGCGGTCTCGTACCGCACGAGGACCGGACGGGTTTGTAGGCCACCCGTTAGATATGGCGATTTTGTGTACCGTTGATTTTGTATAACTTTGCTAGTATGTTCTTTACATTTGTAGTTCAGTGTTTAACCTACCGTTGTTTCTTTATTTCTACAAGAAGAGATGTAGATGGGCTATTGCATGCTAGCCAATCGTAGTGTTTGTTAGTAGTGATGTAGATGGGCTATTGCATGCTAGCCAATCGTAGTGTTTGTTAGTAGTAGCCCCGCCCATTATGTGCTGTATATATTAAGAACTTGACTGCGTCAGTCAGTAGGTGCAGCAGCTCGGAGCTGGAATGTACTGCACCTCCTGTGATGTAAGTGTTGCATTAAAAGCCATGTGTTGTATTACAGCGTTGGTATGATCACTTCATTACAGGGGGTATGGAGAGAAGGCAGGTACGGGATACTGAGCTGGATGATCAGCCATGATCATATTGAATGACGGTGCAGGCTCGAAGGGCCGAATGGCCGAATGGCCTACTCCTGCACCTATTTTCTATGTTTCTATGTTAAATGAAATTACAAAGTTAATTCCTAGAATAAGATACTTGTATCACAAAATGAATCAGATTGTTCTATGGAATAATCTGTACTGTTCTATGAAAGGTTAAAGAAGTTTGATCTCCTTCTATAGGTGAGGAGCAGTGAGGGGAATACAGTGTTGCAAACATCCGCATTTTTGGACAGTGGAAGTCCAGCTACCTTATGCACAGAAAGCTAGATGAGAAGGCTGGACATCACAGGAGAAAGGATTAAGCTTCTCTTGAACACCATGAATGGTCAGAAATGCTACGATAGTTATCATATCACAAGTATGGAAATATCTAGTCTGGAGGAAGACAATTTTATACAAATATCTGACGTGTTTACACATGAGACAATGCCCGTTTCTCATCCAAATATACCTAAGCAAGAAGACTTGAAAAAATGGCCTTACTTGAAAGATGTCACGATACCTAAAATAAATTCTGATATCGACCTACTTATCGGAACGAATGCTTCAAAGGCATTAGAACCTAGAAAGGTTGTTACCAGTCAAGGGGATGGACCCTTTGCTGTGAGAACCCTACTCGGATGGGTTATCCATGGCTCCTTGAGAAGGAACAACAAAGGCAGGAAAAAGAATAACCACTGCTGCTGCCGACAATCAAATATCTATTGTAAATCTAGAGTTGTTGAGCAAGAAATACAATCATGATTTCAATGAAGGAGCCAGCAAGGAGTCAGAAATGTCCAGAGAAGAAGTAAAATGTTTGGAAATTATGAATCACTCAGTAAGGATGATAGAAGGACACTATTAACATATAACATATAACATATAACAACTACAGCATGGAAACAGGCCTGTCCGGCCCTACCAGTCCACGCCGACCATTCTCCCTGACCTAGTCTCATCTACCTGCACTCAGACCATAACCCTCCAATCCCCTCCTATCCATATACCTATCCAATTTACTCTTAAATAATAAAATCGAGCCAGCCTCCACCACTTCCACCGGAAGCCCATTCCATACAGCCACAACCCTCTGAGTAAAGAAGTTCCCCCTCATGTTACCCCTAAACCTTTGTCCCTCAATTCTGAAGCTATGTCCCCTTGTTGGAATCTTCCCCACTCTCAAAGGGAAAAGCCTACCCACGTCAACTCTCCGTCCCTCTCAAAATTTTAAAAACCTCTATCATGTCCCCCCTCAACCTTCTACGCTCCAAAGAATAAAGACCCAACCTGTTCAACCTCTCTCTGTAGCCTACGTGCTGAAACCCAGGCAACATTCTAGTAAATCTCCTCTGTACCCTCTCCATTTTGTCGACATCCTTCCTATAATTTGGCGACCAGAACTGCACACCATACTCCAGATTCGGCCTCACCAATGCCCTGTACAATTTCAACATTACATCCCAACTTCTATTCTCGATGCTCTGATTTATAAAGGCAAGCATACCAAACGCCTTCTTCACCACCCTATCCACATGAGATTCCACCTTCAGGGAACAATGCACAGTTATTCCCAGATCCCTCTGTTCCACTGCATTCCTCAATTCCCTACCATTTACCCTGTACGTCCTATTTTGCTTTGTCCTACCAAAATGCAGCACCTCACACTTATCAGCATTAAATTCCATCTGCCATCTTTCAGCCCACCCTTCCAAAAGGCCCAAGTCTCTCTCTTGCTTAGACTTGCCTTTCAAACAAGAAAGTGTTAGTCTGCCGAATAACCGTTGCATTGCAGAACAACGCATTCAGAATCTGAAACGCAAGTTTGGCAAGAATACAAAATTTCATGATGAATATATCATATCATATCATATATATACAGCCGGAAACAGGTCTTTTCGGCCCTCCAAGTCCGTGCCGCCACAGAGATGATTGATAATGGATATGCTGAAAGGGTGCCAGAAGACCAGCTGAATTGAAGTGATGGAGATCCCACACCATGGGGTGTATCATTCACAGAAAGGAACTTTAAGAGTGGTCTTCGACTGTGCTGCAGTTTTTAAGAGTAAATCACTTAACTGTCAACTGCTGCAGGGTCCAGACCTAACGAACTCACTCATCGGAGTTCTCATCAGATTCAGACATGAGCCGGTGTCTATGATGGCAGACATCAAGGCATTGTTTCATTAGGTCACGGTATCGGAAAAGTATATTGACTACTTGCGATTCCTATGGTGGCAGGATGGTGATGCACAAGAAGATCTCGTTGAATATCGGATGAAGGTACATCTCTTTGGAGCAGTGGAGCAAATAGTTTCGGGCTTCACACAGCCAAAACAGTACACGAAAGCGCAACAGTTTTAGGCCCACCTTACTCACCATTCCCCCTTGCATGAAGTAAACCAACTTTTGTTACTTTTTAAAAGCAATTTACCTAATAAACTTTGATAAATGCGCCCTCCCCCCCCGGAGGACCAGCGGGAGGACCGGCTCCCGACCCCGTGTGCCCCGCACTTGAACTTCCTCCCATGATGCAGCACGCGGCAGAGGGTCCAACAAGATGGCCGACACCGCCGTTCCCAGCTGGTCGCAGCCGAGGTGCAGGAGAGGCTTCGGCTTCACGTCCCCGGGCCTGCAGGAGAAATGGGGCCGAGGTCAGTGCCTTCTCCCTGTCCTCTCTCGCCCACCCACGGCCCCGGGAGACACTCCTCACCCACCAGCGGGAGTGGGGTGGGTGGGCAGGTTGGGGAGGGGTGGGGGGCAGGGGGGAACTGGATGGGGAGGTGGGAGTGGGGGGATGGGGTGGGTGGGTGGGAAGGGCTGGGAACGGGGATGGGGAGGGGTGGGGTGGAGAGGGGGAGTGGGGGAAGGGGAGTGGGGAGAGGGTGTGGGGAGGGGGGAATGGGGTGGGTGGAGTGGGGGGGGAGTAGGAGTTGGGTGGAGGGGAGGGGAGGGTGGAGTGGGGGGAGGGAGTGGTTGTGGGAAGGGGGGAATGGGCTGGGGGGAGTGGAGGGGGGGGAGGGGGGAGTGGGGGGAGGGAGGAGGGGGGTTAAGGGGGATTGAGTGGGGGGGGGGGTGATGGTGCTGGACCCATACAGGAGAGGCTTTGGGTCCACGGCTCGCTCTGGCTGCAGCGCTGGCACCACGGAGCCGAGGTGAGTGGCTCCCTCTCCCCTTCCCTGTCCCCCCTCTACAAGGAATGGGCCCAACGGGTCGACTTTGTCTCGCACAGGGGCCTCCAAACTTCGCAGCATGAGGGCCACATTATATATTTGGCACATTTTTGCGGGCCAAAGAAGTGTGAGTTTTATAAATTTAATGAACTCAGGGGAGAGAGAGGGGAGGGGGGAGAGTGGGGGGGGGGGGGGGGAGGGAGAGAGTGGGGGGGGAGGGGAGGGAGTGGGGGGGAGGGGAGAGAGTGGGAGGGGAGAGAGTGGGGGGGGAGGTGGGAGAGAGTGGGAGGAGAGAGAGTGGGGGGGAGGGGAGAGAGTGGGGCGGAGGGGAGAGAGTAGGAGGGGAGAGAGTGGGGGGGAGGGGAGAGAGTGGGAGGGGAGGGGAGAGAGTGGGGGGGAGGGAAGAGAGTGGGGGGGTGGGGAGAGAGTGGAGGGGAGGGGAGAGAGTGGGGGGGAGGGGAGAGAGTGGGGGGGGAGGGGAGAGAGTGAGGGGGGGAGAGAGTCAGGGTAGAGGGAGCAGCGGGTGAGAGGGGGAGCACGGGGAGGGGGAGGGTGTCAGAAGGTCCGGTGAAGGATCGCCTCCACTTGCGGGGGCTGCTCCCTCCCTCTCTCTTTCCCCTCTCCCTCTCTCCCAGAGCCAGCGTGATCTGTGCCGCTCCTCCACTCTCTTCCCCGGCCCCGTCTCCCTCTTACGCAGTGAAATAAGGACAAACACAAGTGTAGTTGTTGTTCAGGAGCCCCGCATCCCCGGGGTGAGTGGCGGCGGTGGGGAGGAGGGATGTTTCACTTGTGTTTGTTCGTATTTCCTATGCCTGTATGAAACTTTGCGAGTCTTCAAGGTACAACAGAAAAGTTTCATACAAGCATAGAACAAGAACACAAAACAAATCTTCCTTCACAAAGAGCCCAGGTGGTAACATTGGTTTGGTTTTCAACAGAAGAATATGATTTGGTGTAAGTGCTTGCAGGTCACTCGGATCATCAGAACTCTTTTGGTAATGGGTCGATCATTCAATAGACAATAGGTGCAGGAGGAGGCCATTCAATGTGATCATGGCTGATCATTCTCAATCAGTCTGAAGAAGGGTCTCGACCCAAAATGTCACCCATTCCTTCTCTCCTGAGATGCTGCCTGACCTGCTGAGTTACTCCAGCATTTTGTGAATAAGGTACAACAGAAGTCTTTATTACAGTAACTCAATGCTGGCAGCAAGACAACTAAAATTGCTGCAACTACACAGTTTGACTGCACACTCCACACTGTGTACAGCCACGATTACTATGTACAAAACATCTCCCTTTGTCCTGTGCAGCGCCACCTGCTGCACGGGAGGAGCAATGGGTCCTCCCACCCCACACAGTCCATCAAACATCACACTCCCCCTTTCCAGTTTGAACGTTTCTATTCCTGAATGAGTTGCCTTGGGGGAGTACCACGATAGCAACGTGTCGATCGACGAAGGACCACAGGCAGATCGGCGGGGAGTTCGTCTGGTGGAACTTCGCCAAGCCTGGGGAGGGGCAAATCAGGCACTCTAGTGTCCACACAATTCGGCACAGGGGTGTCCGACTGCTTAGTTCTGGTCAGGCTCTGCGCAATCTTCGCTGGAGGAACGCGGCTTCTTAATTGGTCATCATGCCGTAGGCAATGTCTTTCTTGTCCTTGGACGGTGTACATTTTGGTTCCAATGTGAGCCGTGATCCTGCCAGCGCACCAGTTGTTTCGCTTGGTCGTATAATTGCGATAATATATGTAGTCACCAATGTCGAATTTGGACTTGTTCGACTTCGTTGGCTGAGTGCGAGCCGTGTTAGAGTTACGGGTCGGGTTCAAAACTGATAGGGGAGAGCGCACATGACGTCCGAGCATCATCTCTGCTGGCGTTCGACCGGTAGTGCAGTTTGGAACAGTTCGATACTGCTGTAAGAAATCGCGCAACGCCAATTGTTTAGATTTCTTTTCAATTTCTACAGCGGGTTTCATGGCTTGTTTGAAAACGCCGACGAGCAGCTCCGCCTCACCATTTGAGGGTGGATGAAAAGGTGCTGATGTCAGATGCACAATTGAGTGATGTTTGCACCAGTCACTGAACATTTGCGAGGCAATTTGGAGTCCATTGTCGCTTATGATTGTTAAGGGCAATCCCCAAATGGCAAACAAATCGTCGAGCGCAGAAGTGGTTGTTTCGGTGGTTGGATATTTATGCATTTGGATAACGTGGCTATTTTGAATGGGCGTCCATGACGACCAGCCACATGTACTCCAGGAACAGTCCAGCAAAATCTATGTGGATTCGCTGCCATGGTTGGTCGGGGACGGGCCATGGGGAGGTCTTTTCCGGCGGATTCGGCGCTGTTTCGGCACATGGTGTGCAGTCCTTGGAGTGGTCTGCTATATCGGCCTCGATATTCGGCCACCACACATGCATGCGGGCGAGCGCCTTCATTCGCACAATTCCAATGTGTGTCTTGTGCAACATTTTCAGAATTGGCGATCACAGTTCCGTCGGAATGATCACTGGACAGTCGCGGAGCAGAATGCCAACCTTTGAGGAGATTTCCGTTTGCGCATTCCAGAATGAGCGGAATTCCTTGTCCAGCTTGGGACTGTCCGGCCACCCCTGAGTGACAAAATGTCGTACCTTCGACAAAATGGGGTCTGTGCTCGAATAGTTGGCTACCGTCCTTGCGGAGACGGGGAAATCGGCGATGACCCGCGTGTTGAGAAAGTTCGCGTCCGTCTCAATTTCCATAATTGCCTCCTCTTTATCGAACGACAGGTCGGGTCCAATCGGTAGACAAGGGTGCATCGGCATTGGCATGCTCAGCAGACTGTCGGTAAATGATGCGGTAATCATATCCCATCATGATCAGAGTCCAACGTTGTTAACTCTGCAACGTCATGACAGGTAAACCTTTCTCCAGACTGAAAATAGTCAGCAGCAGCTTGTGGTCGGTGATGAGCAGGTAATGTCGCCCACTCAAATATTGGTGGAAGTTCTAGACACCAAACACGATCGCCAGTGCTTCTTTCTCCACTTGGCTGTAGTTTTTCTCGGCGGTCGTCATCGTTTTGGCTGCGAACGCGATTGGTTCTTCCTTACCGTTCAGCGCCGTTTGTGAAATTACAGCTCCAAGCCCATACGGCGATGCATCGGCGGCCAGCGAGATCGGCTTCGATGGGTCATAGTGGACCACACGCATCCTCTGGACAAGCATCTCCCTCAACCTGGTGAATTCATGGTCACACTCTTTGGACCAGTGCCATTCGACGTCCTGTTTTCGCAGGTTGTTCAATGGTGCGCACAAAGTTGAAAGTGCCGGTATGAACTTGCCATAGTAGTTCACCTGGCCAATCAAGCTTTCAAGCAGCTTCACATTTTCGGGCGTCGGCAATTTCATAATGGCGTCCACTCTTCCGATGGCTTCAGACCACTTGCCGAGATCACATGCCCGTGATATGTGACCTGTTTTCGGAAGAATGCGCACTTGTCCATGCACAACTTCATGCCGTAGTTGTTCAGTGCCGTGAGGACCTGTTTTTGGTTCTGCAGGTGTTCTTCCTCTGTCCGGCCGGTGACAATGATGTCATCCAGGTAGCCGGCTACGTACGGAATCCCAGCAACCGGATTGTCCACCAGTTTCTGGAAGATGGCCGGCGCCGGTGCCGGTCCAAATGACAACCGGTTGTATCTGAACAGTCCCTTATGCGTGTTGATCACAAGCGGGTTTTTTGTCTTGTCGTCCAGTTCCACTTGGAGATACGCGTCGGACATGTCCAATTTGGAGAAGTACTGTCCTCCTTGCAGCTTGACGAACAGCTCGTCCACTCTTGGTATGGGGTGTTGATCAATGTGCAATTGAGGGTTTACAGTCACTTTGTAGTCACCACAGATGCGCACCTTGCTGCAAGGTTTCTGAAAGACAACTATGGGTGTGGCCCATTCTGAATGGTCCACATGGGTGATAATTCCCATTTCTTCAAGACGGCAGAGTTCCTTGTCGACGGCATCCATCCGACTGAACGGAATTGGTCTTGGTTTGAAGAACTTAGAGCCGGCATCGTCTTTGAGTATGAGCTGTGCCTTCATCTTTGTGCAATGCCTGAGTCCAGATGTGAAAACGGCCGGAAACTGGTCAAGAACCTTCTGCAGGTTGTTCTTGCACTGGCTGACCATGTTGCAGTCCGTGGTAGATGACAATGACATAGTTGATCCATCGTAGATCAAGGCGTTCATTTCAAGCTTGAAAGCACAGATCCAGTCGTTGGCACACAGGGATGTACCTTCTTTGCCAACGAGGATCAGCGGTAACATCTTTGTCACACCATTACAGGAAACGGCAACAGTGCATTTGTCTTTCGTGGGAATGGCCTGTCGACCGTATCCAAAAAGGCGGATGTTGGCCGGTTTCAGTTTTGGCGATCCGATCCTCTCCCAGATGTCCTGACCCACTAGCGACACAGCCGCACCAGTGTCCACCTGGAACTGTAGATCAACGTTCGAGACCTGCAGCGAAATCCTCGGCTTGTCGGTGATCGTGGACACACCGAGCACTTCAATGGAAATGGTCTCCGCGATTTGGTCGACTGTGTTTTGTGCTTTCTTGCCCTTTCTCCCCTTTCCTACAGATTGACACACTGCCTGGAGATGACCTTTTCGGTTACAGGCGTAACAAACGGACTCGATATACGGGCACTCACGGTGATGATGAGCAGTCGAGCCGCACCGGTAGCAGGGATTCCATCCTTCCTCCACAGGGGGGCGGCTCTTCTGAAACTGTCTCTTCTTCTCCGGATTTGCTCTGGGTCGATCAAATGGTTTCTGGCGTTGCGGACAAGTCTGACAAACTGTATGCACGCGTTGCAGAGAAGTCTGACGACCTGTATGCACCTCTTGAGGGAGCTTCGAAGTTGTATCGCCGGCCATTTTGTGCAGTTCTTTACTTAGCACCTCGGCCATCTTAGCACACTGCAGCACATTCTTCAATAAGGCGTCCGATTCCTTGAGAATCACCTGCTGGATGAATGCGTGCCTGCAGCCCATTACCAGTCTATCCTGCAACGCATTGTCTTGGCACTTTTCACAGCAGTAAGCTTTAAAATCACATGCCTTTGCCTTGGTGCAAAGTTCGGCAAGAAAATCGGTGATAGATTGCCCTTCCTGTTGCACCGTCCGGTAGAAATCGAGGCGAGCTGCGAGGAAATTTCGACTTTCTTTGTAATGCAGTTGCAAAGCCGTTGTGAGTTCAGCATATGAAACTTCAGTTACTTCTTCTGTAAGTAAATTTTGAAGTTGTTCAAACGTTTCTGGAGACATTAATGAACACAAGAGAGCCTTCTTTCTCAGGTCAGTTATAATTGCCATACTTTCAAAATAAAACTCAGCGTGCATTAAATCCGACGACCACCTTTCACGCTCGGGATCGAAACGATCGAATTGCAGAGACATGTTTTTTTTTTAATCGAAAAATAGGCTCTTTTCTGGGTCTTTGTACACAATCCTCACTCCTGCCACCACTTTCGTGTTCTTGTTCTATGTCTGTATGAAACTTGAGAGTCTTCAAGGTACAACAGAAGTCTTTATTACAGTAACTCAATGCTGGCAGCAAGACAATTAAAATGGCTGCAACCACACAGTTTGACTGCACACTCCACACTGTGTACAGCCAAGATAACTATGTACAAAACATCTCCCTTTGTCCTGTGCAGCGCCACCTGCTGCACAGGAGGAGCAACGGGTCCTCACACCCCACACAGTCCATCAAACATCACAATTGGTATATTAGACGCAGATGGAGACAGGTACAATATATGGCAGACGTTTTTTGGAAATGGTGGACACAAGAATATTTGCCTCTAATTCAAGAATGTCAACGATGGTTGAGAGTAAGAAGAACTTTTATTCCAGGTGATATCGTTTTGGTGGTTGATTCTACTGCACCACCAGGTTCTTGGTTGATGGGCAGGATACTGGAGATCATGCCAGACTTTAAAGGTTTTGTGCGTACTGTACGACTTCAGATTAATGACAACATCTTGGTAAGAACGATAACCAAAATATGTCTGCTTCTAGAAGGTGAAGGAGCAGATGGAAGAAGTTTGAATGCCAACATATAATGCATATTACTTTTACATAGAAGTATAGAAACATAGAAAATAAGTGCAGGAGGAGGACATTCGGCCCTTTGAGCCAGCACCGCCATTTATTGTGATCATGGCTGATCATCCACAATCAGTAACCTGAGCCCAACTTCTCCCCATATTCCTTGATTCCACTAGCCCCCCAGAGTTCTATCTAACTCTCTCTTAAATTCATCCAGTGATTTGGCTTCCACTGCCCTCTGTGGCAGAAAATTCCACAAATTCACAACTCTGTTGTTTTTGATATATGTTAAGCTTTTATAGCTGCTTTTAATATCTGTTGGTAATTGCTTCGTTATATACGTAGAACAATTAGGAGCCGATGTGTAGGAGCCATTTATGCTTAAATTAGTTACTGTCATTATATTATGGCTATGTTTAATATTTCTAATTTCTGTCTTTTTTGGCATGTTTGTGGGTGTGATTT
Organism: Rhinoraja longicauda; assembly: GCF_053455715.1. NCBI lineage: Eukaryota > Metazoa > Chordata > Chondrichthyes > Rajiformes > Arhynchobatidae > Rhinoraja > Rhinoraja longicauda. The sequence continues at coordinate 1,953,550 of NC_135953.1, read as the reverse complement.
GATGCGTAATGGGGAATGTCTACATCTGAGGAGGCTAGCATAGAGCTTTGTCAGTTTAGTCACGGAAGATGAAGAGAATACAGTTTTTTTACCACAATAGACAATAGGTGCAGGAGGAGGCCATTCGGACCTTCAAGCCAGCACCGCCATTCAATGTGATCATGGCTGATCATCCACAATCAGTACCCCGTTCCTGCCCTCTCCCCATACCCCCTGACTCCGCTATCATTAAAAGACTATCACGACCACGACCACACGATGATGACTACACGATCTCAAGAAGAAACAGTTAATAAGAATGAAAAGTTACGAATTACTCTTTTGATTTGTGCTACTTTAATAAAGATCAATTAATCAAGAAACAGCGTTTGGAAGATTCATTTTTGTTATCTCGGAGTGCGGTGTCCACCACATCCATGAGCAGTAATGGCTATCGAAGTTGGACTTTGAGAAGGTATAGAAACTGCCATTACACACACAGTGGGTGTACGGAACAAGCTTCCAGAGGAGGTCATTGAGGCAGGTACTAGAACGACACATACGGCATTCCCAGGAAAGGTTTAGAGGGAGATGGGCCAAACGCAGGCAGCTGGGGTAGTTCTGATGGGGCATGTCTAAGGAGTTGGGCTGAAGGGCCTGTTTCTCTGCTGTGACTGTGATTCTACCTGAGTTTGCATCATCTCTGTCACAATGTCTCTTTAACAATTGATAGCTTATCTCAGTTTTAGCAAATGAAGAGTTGCATCAGAGGTATGCCAGCAATGCTGGTTACCAGTGAGACCTGAGTGTTGTGGACATTTCTCCCAGTGCTGACAGTCAGAGTCTGATCTATCTCACATTGGGACCATGGAGCTGTCTCAGCTGCTCTCCTCCCTCCTCTCCCTCGCCTCCCACCCCCTCTGGCCCCTCGTCTGCCTTCTCCTCTTCCTGGTGCTCAGGTCCCAGAGGAGAGGGCGTTGGCGGCCAGCAGATTGTCCCGTGGATCTGAGCGGCAAGACAGCCATCATCACAGGAGCCAATGAAGGTAGGAGGAGCGAGGAGAAGGTGGGAGTACAAGGCTGGGCTCAAACACACACCCTGGTACTGTGTGCATTGATCACAGAGGCGGCCCATCAGCAGCTCTGTAGGACGTTGGCACGACAGCGTTAGTGGTGCAGCGTGCAGCTCTGGTTGCCCCTGTGCAGGGAGGCTGGCAGTAAGTTGGAAAGGGTGCAGGAGAGATTCACCACGATGTGATTAGGGTCGGCACAGTAACGCAGCAGTAGAGCTGCTGCCTTACAGCGCCAGAGAGCCCGCTGCAATCCTGACCACGGATGCTGTCTGTACAGAGTTTGCACATATTACCTGTGATCATGTGGGTTTCCTCCCACACTCCAAAGATATGCATGTTTGTAGGTTAATTGGCTTCGGTAAAACTGCAATATTGTCCTTAGTGTGTAGGATAGTGCTAGTTTACGGGATGATCGCTGGCCAGCACGGACTCGGTGGGCCGAAGTGCCTGTTTCTGAATGTCTAAAGTGTGTGTAGTCACCTGGGCTTGCAGGCTTGCATTAGAATATGGAGTGCAAGCTGGAGTTCTCAGCTGAGTGACGTGGGCCAAACGCGGGCAGGTGGGACTAGTGTAGATGGGGCATGTTGGTCGGTGTGGGCAGGTGGGACTAGTGTAGATGGGGCATGTTGCTCGGTGTCGGCAGGTGGGACTAGTGTAAATGGGACTTGTTGGTTGTGTGGGTAGGTGGGACTAGTGTAGTGTGGACATGTTGGTCGGTGTGGTCAGGTGGGAATAGTGTAGATGGGGCATGTTGGTCGGTCTGACCAGGTGGGACTAGTGTAGATAATAGATAATAGGCAATAGACAATAGGTGCAGGAGTAGGCCATTCGGCCCTTCAAGCCAGCACCACCATTCAATGTGATCATGGCTGATCATTCTCAATCAGTACCCTGTTCCTGCCTTCTCCCCATATCCCCTGACTCCGCTATCCTTAAGAGCTCTATCTAGCTCTCGAATGCATTCAGAGAATTAGCCTCCACAGCCTTCTGAGGCAGAGAATTCCACAGATTTACAACTCTCTGACTGAAAACGTTTTTCCTCATCTCCGTTGTAAATGGCCTACCGCTTATTCTTAAACTGTGGCCCCTGGTTCTGGACTCCCCCAACATTGGGAACGTTTCCTGCCTCAAACGTGTCCAATCCCTTAATAATCTTATATGTTTTGATAAGATCCCCTCTCATCCTTCTAAACTCCAGTGTATACAAGCTTAGTCGCTCCAGTCTTTCAACATACGGCAGTCCCGCCATTACGGGAATTAACCTAGTAAACCTACGCTGCACGTCCTCAATAGCAAGAATATCCTTTGGAGACCAAAACTGCACACAGTACTCCAGGTGCGGTCTCACTAGGGACCTGTACAACTGCAGAAGGACCTCTTTGCTCCTATACTTAACTCCCCTTGTTATGAAGGCCAACATTCCATTGGCTTTCTTCACTGCCTGCTGTACCTGCATGCTTCCTTTCAGTGACTGATGCACTAGGACACCCAGATCTCGCTTTACGTCCCCTTTTCCTAACTTGACACCATTCAGATAATAATCTGCCTTCCTATTCTTACCACCAAAGTGGATAACCTCACACTTATCCACATTAAACTGCATCTGCCATGCATCTGCCCACTCACACAACCTGTCCAAGTCACCCTGCAACCTCATAGCATCTTCCTCACAGTTCACACTACCACCCAGCTTTGTATCATCTGCAAATTTGCTAATGGTACTTTTAATCCCTTCATCCAAGTCATTGATGTATATTGTAAATAGCTGGGGTCCCGGCACCAAGCCTTGCGGTACCCCACTTATCACTGCTTTCTGTCTGTCAACCAATTTTCTATCCGTGTCAGTACCCTACCTCCAATACCATATGCTCTAATTTTGCCCACTAATCTCCTATGTGGGACCTTGTCGAAGGCTTTCTGAAAGTCGAGGTACACCACATCCACCGGCTCTCCCCTGTCCATTTTCCTAGTTACATCCTCGAATAATTCCAGAAGATTAGTCAAGCATGATTTCCTCTTCGTAAATCCATGCTGACTCGGAACGATCCTGTTACTGCTATCCAAATGCTCCGCAATTTCATCTTTTATAATTGACTCCAGCATCTTCCCCACCACTGATGTCAGACTAACTGGTCTATAATTTCCCGTTTTCTCTCTCCATCCTTTCTTTTTTTAAATTAATTTTATTTAAATTTTAACAAAACAAATACATGTATGAACTCATAGTACGCGATGGTACCTACATTATAAATTCGATTATACATTTTAAATTCGATTATACTTGTATTGTTCTGTATTATCTCCCCACCCACAACCCCCCTCCCCCCCACCCCCCAGTTAGAAAAAAAGAGGAAAAAGGAGAAGAAGAAAGATTAAAAAATTAAATAAAATAAAAAAGGAAAGAAAAAAAGAAAGAAAGAAGAAAGAAGGAAACCTGGAGACAAGAAGGAAACACTTCCGGCTAATTTCTTATTAAATTCTTTTTAGGGGTATCAAAACAATCCTGAAATTAAATATTTCCAATTCTTAATCCTAGTTTTAAAGTGAATGGGTTCCAAAGTTTCAAAAATAAATCATATTTATTTCTCAGATTATAAGTAGCTTTTTCTAATGGGATACAACTACGCATTTCTGCATACCATCTTGCAATTCTTATTTCATTGTGATCTTTCCAAGTGACCGCCACACATTGTTTTGCTATTGCTATTGCTATTTTGAGAAATCTTTCTTGATATTTATCTAAAATTACTCTTGGTAATATTCCTTTAGTATCTCCCAATAAAAACAACCTTGAATCCAATGGTATGGTCTTATTCATCAATTGTTCCAAAAAGTTTTTTAGGTCTTTCCAAAAAGGAGTTACCTTCGGACATGCCCATGTGGAGTGTAAAAAAGTACCCACATCCTGGTTGCATCTAAAACAAATTTCAGGTAAATTTGGATTTAAATTGTTTAATTTTTTCGGAGTTAAATATAGTTGATGTAAAAAATTGTATTGTACTAAACTATATCTCACATTAATAGTATTTTTCATACTTTCTAAACATAATCTTTCCCAAGTTGGTTCATCAATGCTAATATTCAGATCTGTTTCCCATCTTTGTCTTAGTTTTTGAATTCCTGTCTTTGGACCAGATTTTTGTAACAATTTATACATTGAAGATATAATTTTTTTAGTTTCCTTGCCCTGAATCAGGGATTCAATTCCTTTAATTTGAAATAAAAACATTGAATTACCTAACTTTTCCCTTAAATAAGATTGTAATTGATAATAGAAAAAAATACTATTCCCTGGAATTTGATATTTGTTTCTCAATTGAGAAAATGTCAAAAAATTATTTCCTTCGTAGCAATCTCCTATATGTTTAATACCCTTCTGTTCCCAGACTTGTAATATTTGATTATTCCAAGCAAACGGCAGTAATCTATTTTTTACTAATGGAGTTTTAGCTGTTAGAAAAAATCTTTTATCATTAGCTTTAACTGTTTTCAACAATGTATTAATTAAATGTTTTAGCAAAGGTGACTCTTGATCCTCAACTAATAGCTTCGCTTCCCATTTATAGATAAATTCTTCTGGGCATAGTTCTTTTATGTTATCCATTTCAATTTTAACCCATGCTGTTTTTCCACCCTCTTGATAAAAGGATGAAATAAAACTCATTTGTGCTGCCAGATAGTAATTTTTAAATTTTGGTAATTGCAATCCACCTAATTCAAATTTCCATGTTAATTTTTCAATAGACACTCTTGGCATTTTACCTTTCCATAGAAAATTTCTCACAATTTTATTCAATTCTTGAAAAAAATTATTTGGTAAAGGTATAGGCAGTGTTTGGAATAAATACTGTAACCTCGGAAAAATATTCATCTTAATACAGTTCACTCTCCCTAGCAATGTAATTGGAAGATTCATCCATTTCTTCAAGTCCTCATCTATCTTTTTAATTAGTGGTTTATAATTTAGTTTATACAGATTATTTAACTTATTATTTACTTTAACCCCTAGGTACTTCATGCCTTCTTTTTGCCATTTAAACTGACTTTCTCTTTTACATTGATCATAATTACCTTCACAAAGAGGCATTATTTCAGTTTTATCTTTATTAATTTTGTATCCTGATACTTTCCCATATTCTTCCAGTCTGAAATATAATTTTCTTAAGGATTCCAATGGTCTAGTAAGACAAATTAAAACATCATCTGCAAATAAAGTAATTTTGTGATTTTCCTGATTAACTTTAAATCCTTCAATGTCTAAATCTGATTTTATTAGTTCTGCCAGAGGTTCAATGGCCAATACAAATAAAGCCGGTGACAAGGGACATCCCTGTCTACTAGATCTTTCCAAATTAAATGATTGAGAAGATTGGCCATTTGTCACCACTTTGGCTTTAGGTTGTTTATAAAGAGCTTTTACCCAGTTAATGAAACCATTTCCCAATCCGTACTTATCTAATACTTTAAATAAAAAATCCCATTCTAACCTGTCAAACGCCTTTTCAGCATCTAAAGCAACTGCTACGCTCAATTCCTTTCTTTTCTGTGCTAAATGTAAAATACTTATAAATCTTGCTACATTATCAGATATTCTCCTTTTTTTTGACAAATCCAGTTTGGTCCTCTTTAACCAGCTTCGGTAAATATTCTGCCAATCTCCTTGCCAAAAGTTTAGCAACTATTTTATAATCTGTATTCAACAATGATATTGGTCTATAAGAAGATGCATTTAAAGGGTCTTTCCCTTTTTTTTGAATTACGGTTATAATTGCCAGTGAGAAGGATTCTGGTAATGTAGAAGTTTTTTCCGCTTGATGTATCACTTCCATAAATATTGGTAATAACAAATCTTAATTTTTTTATAGAACTCAGGCGGGGAAACCATCTTCCCCTGGAGATTTATTACTTGGTAAATAATATAATACTTCATCCACTTCTCTCAAAGTAAAGGAGGCATTTAGTCCCATCTGCTCCTCATTAGAGATTGTTGGTAATTGTATTTTGGATAAAAAATTATTTATCTTAATTTCATCCTTTTTAGATTCAGAATGGTACAGATTAGTGTATCCCTCCTTTCTTAAAAAGTGGGATAACATTAGCTACCCTCCAATCCACAGGAACTGATCCTGAATCTATAGAACATTGGAAAATGATCCCCAATGCGTCCACAATTTCTAGAGCCACCTCCTTAAGTACCCTGGAATGCAGACCATCAGGCCCTGGGGATTTATCAGCCTTCAGTCCCATCAGTCTACCCAACACCATTTCCTGCCTAATGTGGATTTCCTTCAGTTCCTCCGTCACACTACGATCTCTGGCCACTAGAACATCTGGGAGATTGTTTGTATCTTCCTTAATGAAGACAGATCCAAAGTACCGGTTTATGGCGAGTCTGGAAACTTGTTCTTTGTTGAAGAAGTTTATTGCGACAGCAATATTCGATTACAAAGTTTTCTTAACAAGATTACAGACAACCATTAAAACTAACTGTTCTCTTCGAAGACGTCTCCCAACTGACTCTTTTCGGGCGCCAAAAGCGCACATGACCACGCTGTCCAATCAGCGGTGTCGCTCTCTGGACCAATCCCTACAGTCGCACCCACACGTGACCTTGCTGGCCAATCTGAGGGTTCGACAACTAGGACCACTTTCTATGGTCGCTACATGACACCCCCAGAACCCAAGGTACGGAACCTAGCAGGGAGCCGGATTTTGCGACCAGAACGAGTAAGCAGAGGGGCAGCCTGAACCACAGGAGCAGGGGATTCCGGACCTGGTGGAACTACCGGAGCGGGGGGTCCTGGACTGTGCGGAACTGCAGGAGGCCGGCCTCGCCGAGGTGGTTGGCCGACCAGGACCGGGCGGTCTGGATCCAAGTGCGCAGGTTTAAGCCTGGACACCGAGACGAGGTCACTCCTGCCGCCCACGTCAAAGGTGAAGGTGACCGTCCCCTTACGCAAAACCCGGAACGGCCCTTCATAGACCCTCTGCAACGGGGAACGATGGCATCCTTATGCAGAAACACAAACTCACAGTCCTTCAGGGCAGGCGGTTTGTGTACCATGGGACACCCATGACGTGAAGTCGGAACCGGGGCCAGGGAACCCACGCGAGGAGTCCAGAAGCAAATCCCCGGGTACTCGAAGTGGCGAGCCATATACTAGTTCCGCGGACGAAGCACCGAGATCCTGCTTAGGAGCGGTCCGGATGCCCAGAAGGACCCAGGGAAGTTGGTCTACCCAGTCCGGGCCTTCCAGCCTCGCACTGAGGGCCGCCTTGAGTTGTCGGTGGAACCTCTCCACAAGCCCATTAGCCTGGGGGTGGTACGCTGTGGTGTGTTGCAACCGGGAACCGTACAGCTCTGCTAGCGTGGCCCAGAGGGTCGAAGTGAACTGTGGCCCCCTGTCGGTGGTAATAACAGCCGGAACCCTGAAACGTGCCACCCAATGGAGGGCCAAGGTCCTGGCACAAGAGACAGCAGAGGTATCTGACAATGGGAAAGCCTCTGGCCACCGGGTGAACCGATCCACCACCGTGAGCAGATGGGTGTAGCCCCGGGAGGAAGGCAAGGGTCCTACTAAATCCACGTGAATATGGAAAAAACGGACCGCTGGGACCTCAAACTCCTGTACCGGGGGCTGGACATGGCGTTGGACTTTAGCAGTCTGGCAGGGAACGCAGGAACGGGCCCAAATAGCTACCTGTTTACGCAGGCCATGCCCTACAAACCGAGCGGCTACTAAGGCAGAGGTGGAGCGGATGGACGGGTGCGCCAGCCCGTGAATGGCATCGAACACCCGGCGCTGAAGGGAGGGCGGCACTACCGGCCTGGGACGGGGAAGGGAAACATCACACCAGACTTTTGTGCCCTCCGGCCCGCAGGCCACCTGAGCCAACTTCAACCCCGAAGTGGTGGACTGGTATACCGAGGCGGTATCCGCCAGAAGCTGTGCCTCCGCAAGCTCCTGGGGATCCACCTCGCAGTCCACCGCTGAAATGGGGGAAAAAGCAGGCCGAGACAGGGCGTCAGCAACGGCATTAAGCTTACCAGCGACATGACGGACATCGGTGGTAAACTCGGAGATGGCAGTCAGGTGCCGCTGCTGGCGGGCCGACCATGGGTCGGACAATTTGGAAAAAGCAAAAGTTAATGGTTTATGGTCCGTAAAGGCCACAAACAGGCAGCCTTCAAGGAAATACCTGAAGTGACAAACGGCTAAATAGAGGGCCAGAAGCTCTCGGTCAAAGGCGCTATATTTCAGCTCAGCCGAACTCAATTGCCGGCTGAAAAACGCCAAGGGCTGCCAAAAGCCACCGACCTGCTGCTCCAAAACCCCACCCACCGCCACGTCAGAGGCATCAACCGTCAGGGCCGTGGGGGCGAAGGCGCTCGGGTGGACCAACATGGTGGCGTCTGCCAAAGCCGCCTTAGCTGCTGCAAAGGCCGACTCCGTGGCCGGGGACCATATCAACTCTACAGGTTTACCCGCAAGGCACTGGAAGAGCGGGCGCATGACCCGCGCTGCTGCCGGGACGAACCTATGGTAGAAGTTAACCATGCCTACGAACTCTTGCAGACCTTTCACTGTGGTGGGCCGCGGAAATGCCCGGATAGCCTCTACCTTCTCGGGCAAAGGGGTGGCGCCGGCAGGGGTGATTCTGTGCCCTAAGAAATCGAGAGAAGGGAGGCCGAATTGACACTTGGAGGGTTGGATGATGAGCCCGTGTGCCTGGAGCCGCTGGAATACGGCCCGCAAGTGGGCCCGGTGTTCCTGCACTGAGGGGCTGGCGACCAGGATATCATCTAAATAAATAAACACAAAAGGCAAATCCCGACCCACACGGTCCATCAGTCGCTGGAAAGCCTGTGCTGCGTTCTTTAAACTGAAAGGCATTCGCAACCATTCGAACAACCCGAACGGAGTGATCGTGGCAGTTTTTGGTATGTCCTGCGGCCGCACAGGAATCTGGTGGTATCCCCGCACCAAATTGATCTTGGAGAACACCACCGCACCTTCCAGCCCAGACGACAAGTATGTGTGCCATCAGCAATAGCAGCAGCAGCAATCAGCAGTAGCAGCAGCAGCAATCAGCAGTAGCAGCAGCAGCAAGCAGCAGTAGCAGCAGCAAGCAGCAGAGTAGCAAGCAGCAGCAAGCAGCAGCAAGCAGCAGCAAGCAGCAGCACCAAGCTGTGTTGCTTGGGAAGTAGTGTGTGGGGATTGTGTGGGGATAGTAAGGAGTAAGACCTGTGTGATCTCCCGGACTAGTTTCGATCGCCTAGCTTGGGGTCGGAGAGGAATTTCCCGGATTTTTTCCCAAATTGGCCTGGGTTTTTTATCCGGTTTTTCGCCTCTCCCAGGAGATCACTCAGTTCTTTTGGGTGGGCGGTTGGAGCGGTTGGAGTAGCGGCCGGGCGGTAGGTTTAGTAACCGAGCACGGGGCTTTGTTTGGAGAGTATGAGTGCCAGGGCAGTTTTTTGTTCTGGGTGTCGGATGTGGGGAATCTGGGAGTCTGATAGTCTTCCAGACATCCACATCTGCGCCAGGTGTGACGAGATGGGGCTCCTAAGGGACCGTATTAGGAACCTGGAGCGGCAGATTGATGACCTCCGTCTGATCAGGGAGAGTGAGGAGGTTATAGATAGGAGTTACAGGGAGGTGGTCACTCCTAGACCACGGGAGGTAGACAAGTGGGTCACTGTTAGGGGGGGCAAGGAGCAGAGGCAGGGACTAGGGAGTACCCCGGTGGCTGTACCTCTTGGAAATAAGTACTCCTGTTTGGTACTGTTGGGGGGGACAGCCTACCTGGGGGCAACGACGGTGCCCGGGCCTCTGGCAAGGAGTCCGGCCCTGTTGCTCAGAAGGGTAGGGAAAGGAAGAGGAGAGCAGTAGTAATAGGGGACTCTATAGTGAGGGGGTCAGATAGGCGTTTCTGTGGACGCAGTCGGGAGACCCGGATGGTGGTTTGCCTCCCTGGTGCCGGTGTCCGGGATGTGTCTGAGCGTGTCCAGGATATCCTGAAAGGGGAGGGAGAGGAGCCAGAGGTCGTGGTACATATAGGTACCAACAATATAGGTAGGATAAGGGAAGAGGTCCTGAAAGGAGAATTCAGGGGGCTAGGAAGAGAGTTAAAAAAAAGGACTTCCAAAGTAATAATCTCAGGCTTACTGCCTGTGCCACGCGATAGTGAGAATAGGAATGGTGTGAGGTGGAGGATAAATACGTGGCTGAGGAACTGGTGCAGGGAGCAGGGTTTCAAGTTTCTGGATCATTGGGACCTCTTCTGGGGGAAGTATGACCTGTACAAAAAGGACGGGTTGCATCTGAACCCGAGGGGAACCAATATCCTGGCGGGGAGATTTGCTAAAATAACTGCGGAGACTTTAAACTAGTACGGTTGGGGGGAGGGACTCAAACACAGATAGCTAATAGGCAGTGTGTGAGGCAGGAGGCAGAAAAGGGAAACACTCAGACCCAATATGTAGGAGAGAAAGAAGGGAAAAGAAATAAACTGAGAATAAGAAATGATGGGTCCCTTAAATGTGTATATTTTAATGCTAGGAGCATTGTAAGAAAGGTGGATGAGCTTAGAGCCTGGATTGACATCTGGAAGTATGATGTTGTGGCGATCAGTGAAACATGGTTGCAGGAGGGTTGCGATTGGCAATTAAATATTCCAGGATTTCATTGTTTCAGTTGTGATAGAATCGGAGGGGCAAGAGGTGGGGGTGTTGCATTGCTTGTCAGGGAGGATATCACAGCAGTGCTTTGGCAGGACAGACTAGAAGGCTCGATTAAGGAGGCTGTTTGGGTGGAACTCAGAAATGAGAAAGGTTTAGCAACACTTATAGGGGTGTATTATAGACCGCCAAATAGGGAACGAGAATTGGAAGAGCAAATATGTAAGGAGATAGCAGATATTAGTAGTAAGCACAGAGTGGTGATTGTGGGTGATTTCAATTTTCCGTATATAGACTGGGAATCACATTCTGTTAAAGGGCTGGATGGTTTGGAGTTTGTAAAATGTGTGCAGGATAGTTTTTTGCAGCAATACGTAGAGGTGCCTACCAGAGAAGGGGCAGTGTTGGACCTCCTGTTAGGAAATGAGATGGGTCAGGTGACGGAGGTATGTGTTGAGGAGCACTTTGGGTCTAGTGATCATAATGCCATTAGTTTCAATATCATTATGGAGAAGGTCAAATCTGGACCAAGGGTTGAGATTTTGGATTGGAGAAAGGCTAATTTTGAGGAGATGAGAAAGGATTTAAAAGGAGTGAAATGGAAATTGTTGTTTTATGAAAAGGATATAATAGAGAAATGGAGGATATTTAAAGGTGAAATTTTGAGAGTACAGAGTCTTTATGTCCCTGTTCGGTGGAAAGGAAAGAATAATAATTTGAAAGAGCCGTGGTTTTCCAGGGAAATTGGACACTTGGTTCGGAAAAAGAGGGAGATATACAATAAATATAAGCGGCAGGGAGTAAATGAGGTTCTTGAGGAATATAAAGAATGTAAAAGGAATCTTAAAAAGGAAATTAGAAAAGCGAAAAAAAGATATGAGGCTGCTTTGGCAAGTAATGTAAAAGTAAACCCCAAGGGGTTCTACAGATATGTCAATAGCAAAAGGATAGTGAGGGATAAAATTGGTCCATTAGAGAGTCAGAGTGGACAGCTATGTGCTGAGCCGGAAGAAATGGGGGAGATATTAAACAATTTCTTTTCTTCGGTATTTACCGAGGAGAAGGATATTGAATTATGTGAGGTAAGCGAAACAAGTAGAGTAGTGATGGAAATTAGGATGATTAAAGAAGAGGAGGTACGGACACTTTTGAAGAATATAAAAGTGGATAAGTCTCCAGGTCCTGATAGGATATTCCCTAGGATATTGAGGGAAGTTAGTGCAGAAATATCAGGGGCTATGACGGAAATATTTCAAACGTCATTAGAAACAGGGATGGTGCCGGAAGATTGGCGCATTGCGCATGTTGTGCCTTTGTTTAAAAAAGGTTCTAAAAGTAAACCTAGCAATTATAGACCTATTAGTTTGACGTCTGTGGTGGGAAAATTAATGGAAAAGATACTTAGGGACAATATATATAATTATTTGGATAATCAATGCCTGATTAGAAACAGTCAACATGGATTTGTGCCTGGAAGGTCATGTTTGACTAATCTTCTTGAATTTTTTGAAGAGGTTACCAGGGAAATTGATAAGGGCAAGGCTGTGGATGTTGTCTATATGGACTTCAGTAAGGCATTTGACAAGGTTCCACATGGAAGGTTGATTAAGAAGGTTAAATCGTTGGGTATTAATAGTGAGGTTGCAAGATGGATTCAACAATGGCTGAATGGGAGATACCAGAGGGTAACGGTTGACAATTGTATGTCAGGTTGGAGGCCAGTGTCTAGTGGAGTGCCCCAAGGATCTGTGTTGGATCTACTGTTGTTTGTCATTTACATTAATGATCTGGATGATGGTGTGGCAAATTGGATTAGTAAATATGCAGATGATACTAAGATAGGTGGAGTAGTTGATAGTGAGGTAGGTTTTCAAAGTCTACAGAGAGACTTGGGCCTTTTGGAAGGGTGGGCTGAAAGATGGCAGATGGAGTTTAATGCTGATAAGTGTGAGGTGCTGCATTTTGGTAGGACAAATCAAAATAGGACGTACAGGGTAAATGGTAGGGAATTGAGGAATGCAGTGGAACAGAGGGATCTGGGAATAACTGTGCATTGTTCCCTGAAGGTGGAATCTCATGTGGATAGGGTGGTGAAGAAGGCGTTTGGTATGCTTGCCTTTATAAATCAGAGCATCGAGTATAGAAGTTGGGATGTAATGTTAAAATTGTACAGGGCATTGGTGAGGCCGAATCTGGAGTATGGTGTGCAGTTCTGGTCGCCAAATTATAGGAAGGATGTCGACAAAATGGAGAGGGTACAGAGGAGATTTACTAGAATGTTGCCTGGGTTTCAGCACTTAGGCTACAGAGAGAGGTTGAACAGGTTGGGTCTTTATTCTTTGGAGCGTAGAAGGTTGAGGGGGGACTTGATAGAGGTTTTAAAAATTTTGAGAGGGACGGACAGAGTTGACGTGGGTAGGCTTTTCCCTTTGAGAGTGGGGAAGATTCCAACAAGGGGACATAGCTTCAGAATTGAGGGACAAAGGTTTAGGGGTAACATGAGGGGGAACTTCTTTACTCAGAGGGTTGTGGCTGTATGGAATGGGCTTCCGGTGGAAGTGGTGGAGGCTGGCTCGATTTTATTATTTAAGAGTAAATTGGATAGGTATATGGTAGGAGGGGATTGGAGGGTTATGGTCTGAGTGCAGGTAGATGAGACTAGGTCAGGGAGAATGGTCGGCGTGGACTGGTAGGGCCGGACAGGCCTGTTTCCATGCTGTAGTTGTTATATGTTGTTATATGTTATATGTATGGGGTAGCGGTCAGCTGTGGTGACGGCATTGAGACGCCGATAATCGCCACATGGTCTCCACCCCCCAGATGCTTTGGAGCCCACGGGCTGTCGGACTGACGGACAATGCCCATTTCCTCCATCTTCCTAAATTCCGCCCGTGCCACCACCAGCTTGTCGGGCGGTAACCTCCGGGCCCGAGCGAAAACGGGGGGGGGCCCTCGGTGCGAATGTAGTGGACCACGCCGTGCTTGGCCAAAGGGGCGTCAAAACGCTGGATGAGCAGCTCTGGAAACTCCGCCAGGACCTCAGCATACGAGTCGGGGGCCGCGACGACGGCCTGGACAGTCGGGCTGGGCGGGGTGGCGGTTGTCGGAGCGATGGGCTCATCGTTGCTGGCGGAGGGTCGGAGGTCGTTACCGCGGACGTCGGGGACTAGTGCAAAGGCCCAGAGGAAATCTGCGCCTAGGATCGCCTGGCTGACGTCTGCTATAATGAATGGCCATTCATACGTGCGGAGGCCTAAAACCAGGGACATTTACCGCGTTCCATACTTGCGGATGGGGCTGCCGTTAACCGCGATGAGGGTAGGACCTGTCTTACCCGATCTGGTCTCAAGGTCGGTCGGCAGTACGATACTGACAATGGTTCCCGTGTCAACCAAAAATTCTGTGTCCGGGAATCGGTCTCGGACGTAGAGGCGTCGGTTCTGGCCAATCGCAACTGCCTCTATGTATGATCGGCCGAGGCATTTCCCGAGAAGGTACAAGGTGAGCGGCAGTTGCGGGATTCTCCACCCCATCATAGATGGTAATAGCACCAGCCGCGCTTGTGCGGATCCTTTTGGCGGGCTTTTGGAGAAATGGCGGGAGACGCGGCGCCATCTTGATGTCGCTGTGGCTCGGCCGCTGATGTCGAGACCTTGTTGATCGAACCTCTTTCTTTCGATTTGGACGCCATGAGCGCATCAGCTTTTTCTGCATATGCCACGGGGTCCTTAAAAGAACAATCCGTGAGCATAAGTTTGACATCTTCGGGAAGCTGCTCTCGGAATGCCTGCTCGAACATGAGGCAATCCGTATGTTCACCTGCTAGCGTTAACATTTCAGCCATGAGAACGGACGGCAGCCGATCTCCGAGATCCGGTAGGTGCATAAGACGCTTAGCTCGGTCCTGCCTGCTGAACCTGAAGGTCCGTAACAACAGTGCCTTCATGGCCTCGTACTTGTTTTCTGCCGGAGGATTGATGATGAACCGCATCACCCGCGCGGTCGTCTCCGGCGGTAGAGCGCTGCCGAGGTAGTAATACCTTGTTGCGTCTGCTGAGATGTTTCTTAAGTGAAACTGGGCTTCGGTATGGACAAACCAAGATTGTGGTTGATGTATCCAAAACGACGGAAGGTGAACGCTTACCGCGCTTAGCTCCAGTGTGCTAGGCGTAGGAACGAGGCGTTTGATTCACTCATGGTAAGTGATCGGCTGGATCACGTCGGGGTCACCAATATGGCGAGTCTGGAAACTTGTTCTTTGTTGAAGAAGTTTATTGCGACAGCAATATTCGATTACAAAGTTTTCTTAACAAGATTACAGACAACCATTAAAACTAACTGTTCTCTTTGAAGACGTCTCCCAACTGACTCTTTTCGGGCGCCAAAAGCGCACTTGACCACGCTGTCCAATCAGCGGTGTCGCTCTCTGGACCAATCCCTACGGTCGCACCCACACGTGACCTTGCTGGCCAATCTGAGGGTTCGACAACTAGGACCACTTTCTATGGTCGCTACAGGTTCAACGGGAACAGTTTCCTTGTTCCCCATAATAAATTCCCCTGCTTCTGTCTTCAAGCAACCCACATTTGCCTTGACTATTTTTTTCCACTTCACATACCTAAAAAAGCTTTTACTATCCGCCTTTATATTATTGGCTAGTTTACCCTCGTACCTCATCTTTTCTCCCTGTATTGCCTTTTTAGTTATCTTCTGTTGCTCCTTAAAAGAGTCATGGGACATGTTGGTCAGTGTGGGCAGGTGGGACTAGTGAAGATGGGGCATGTTGGTCGGTGTGGGCAGGTGAGACTAGTGTAGATGGAGCATGTTGGTCGGTGTGGGCAGGTGGGACTAGTGTCGATCGGGCATGTTGGTTGGTGTGGGCAGGTGGGACTAGTGTAGATGGGATATGTTGGTCGGTGTGGGCAGGTGGGACTAGTGTTGATGGGCATGTTGGTTGTTGTGGGTGGGCGGGACTAGTGTAGACGAGACATGTTGGTCGGTGTGGGCGGGTGGGACTAGTGTAGATGGGGCATGTTGGTTGGTGTGGGTGGGCGGGACTAGTGTAGACGAGACATGTTGGTCGGTGTGGGCAGGTGGGACTATAGCTGGGACATGTTGGCCGGTGTGGGCAGGTGGGACTAGAGTAGATGGGGCATGTTGGCCGGTGTGGGCAAGTTGGGCCTGTTTTCATGCTGTAAGGCTATGACTCTCCACTGAGGACGCACACAGTTCCTCCAGCACATTATGTTTTGCTCACGTTTCCAGCATCTGCAGTTCCTTCTGTCTCCATCTGACCTAGAATGTTGGAATGTTTTGTGAATTTGAATTATTTGAGAAGCTTGGCAGCTTTGCACTTACATCAGAGAGACAACTGAAAATTAATTCACCCTTATCTGTTGAACCAGGTGAGAGAGAGATGGAGAGAACGAGAGGAGGAAGAGAGGGGAGTTGGAGAGAGGGATGGAGGGAGAGAGAGGGGAGTGGGAGAGAGGGAGATAAAGGGAGAGAGAGAGATGGAGAGAGAACAGGAGCGGGGGGAGAGAGAGAGAATGCTGCTGGCTCATTAAGTAAGAAAGAGTATTGGTATTGGTTTATTTTTGTCACATGTATCAAGATAACAGCAAAAGGATTTGCTTGTGTGCTGTCCAGTTAAGACATGTTCTTCACAAATATAATTAGGTCATAAGCAGGTTGTGCAAATGGAGAAATACCAGAATGCAGAATATGGTCAGAGTGACGCTGCACGGAAACAGGCCCTTCCACCCAGCTCGTCCATGCTGACCCACATGGCCCATCCTTGCTTCTTCCATTTGTCTGTGTTTGGACCATTGCCCTGTAAACATCCCACACCCACATACCCGTCTTAGTCATTTAAATGTTGTTATAGTCCCTGCCTCAACTACCTCTGGCAACTCGTTCCATACACCCACCACCCTCTGTGCGCAAAAGCTACCTATCAGTTTCCATCAAATCTATCCCCTCTGAAACCTATGTCCTTTGATTCTTGATTCCCCTACTCTGGGTAAAAGGCCATCTATTCCTCTCATGATTTTTTGCACCTCTGCAAGATCACCCCTCATCCTCCTGCGCTCCAAGGTTTTATCTGTAGTCTAGAGAATAGCGTTGCAGCATGCCCACCCTCTCCCTGGAGCTCTGATGCTGTCCCCTGATGTGTCCCTACGTTACCTGGGCTTGCAGGCTTGTGTTAGAATGTGTTAGAATGTGGAGTGCAGGATGGAGTTCTCAGCTCCAGAGCGTAACAGTCCAGGGACAAAGTCCAATGTCCGCAATGGGGAAGAGGTCACCCTGCCAGTACACAGCTGCTTTAAATGTCCACCTGTCATCTGTCCCCTCCACTGATTCTCTCACTCGAGACCTCCCCGCCCAAGTCCCCTCAAAATCTGGAGTGGTGCACAAAGTGCTGGAGGAATTGGTGAACGAGTGACACCATCAAAGTGCTGTTCCCTGGGTTTGTGGGCTTGAGCTGCAGGGAGAGGCTGCATAGGCTGGGACTTTGTTCTTTGGAGCAGGGGAGGCTGAGGGGTGACATTGAGGTGTACAAGATCATGAGGGACATGGATAAAGTGAACACTCACAGTCTCTTCCCCAGGGTAGAGGATTCTAATACTAGAGGGCACAGGCTTAACGTGAGAGGGAAGAACTTTAAAAGGGAACTCGGCGATAACCTTTTCACTCAGGGGGTGGTCCGGGTAGATCCATGTCTGGTTTTACTGTTGTGCATCCGGTCCAGAATCCAGGCCGGGTTTTGTACTGCGTTATCCTGGTGTTAGTTGAGAGGGGAGTTGAGTATAGGAGCAAAGGGGAGTTGAGTATAAGAGCAAAGAGGTCCTTCTGCAGTTGTACAGGGCCCTAGTGAGACCGCACCTGGAGTACAGTGTGCAGTTTTGGTCTCCAAATTTGAGGAAGGATATTCTTGCTATTGAGGGTGTGCAGCGTAGGTTTACTAGGTTAATTCCCGGAATGGCGGGACTGTCATATGTTGAAAGACTGGAGCGACTAGGCTTGTATACACTGGAATTTAGAAGGATGAGAGGGGATCTTATCGAAAGATATAAGATTATTAAGGGGTTGGACACGTTAGAGGCAGGAAACATGTTCCCAATGTTGGGGGAGTCCAGAACAAGGGGCCACAGTTTAAGAATAAGGGGTAGGCCATTTAGAACTGAGATGAGGAAAAACTTTTTCAGTCAGTGAGTTGTGAATCTGTGGAATTCTCTGCCTTAGAAGGCAGTGGAGGCCAATTCTCTGAATGCATTCAAGAGAAAGCTAGAGATCTTAAGGATAGCGGAGTCAGGGGGTATGGGGAGAAGGCAGGAACAGGGTACTGATTGAGAATGATCAGCCATGATCACATTGAATGGCGGTGCTGGCTCGAAGGGCCGAATGGCCTCCTCCTGCACCTATTGTCGATTGTCTATTGAGTCTATCCTGAGGGCTAGAGGTAACGGTAGCCAGCATCTGTACTGCCAATGATCTGCTAATAAAGGACTTGTATACGCCGGAGTGCTTCTGAATGAACCCACCCACAAACATGGTGTCAGAAGTGGCCGTAATTTAGCTTTTTGAGTCACCACCATTTGTTTACTCAAGACTTTTGACGTCTCAAACCATGGCTGAATCTTTTCAGAAGCCTGATCCACTTGTCTTCGATGGCAACATCGGTGAATGTTGGCGCACCTTCGAGGAGGATTACGATGTATTCATGGCTGCTGCACACCACGACAAGACTCCCCGCGTACAAGCATCCATTCTCTTCAATCTAGCAGGTTTGGAAGCAATCCGTCGGGCGAGACTGTTTGTTTATGCTGAGGCTGTGCTGGATGCGGCTGGTGCAGTTACACCTGCAGAGACGATTCATGACCCTGTGTGCCTTAAGAATAAATGTTGACAGCTGTGTGATCCACAGACTAACCTTATCATGGAACGGCACAAATTCTTTGCATGTGCCCAGAAACCGGGTGAGCTGGCTGAAGCCTATATAAACTCTTTGAAACACGCCACGTCGAGTTACAGATTTGGTGACCTCTGTGATGAACTCACTAGACAGGCTGGTGTGTGGTATCACTAATGACAAATTGAGAAGGAACCTTCTGCGTGATTGCGATCTGACTCTAGCTAAAGCGATCAGCACATGTCGGATTTATTAATTGACAGATGTCCACGCAAACACTTTGAGTGCCGTGTCTCAGCCTGTTTACTGCATTGACTCGACAGGACCGTATATCAGAAAGTAACGTCGACCGTTCAAAGTGACACAAGCCCAGCCTAGCAGGTCTGGCATAAGATTTGTTAATGATTGCACTAATTGTGGTTACTCTCATATAGCCAAATGGGAGAACTGCCCGGCTTTTGGACAGATTTGTCATGGGTGCAAACGGAGAAATCATTTCTGGAAATGCTGCAGAAGTTCCAATACGATTGAGGCAAAACAAGCTGTACATTCGATACACCCAGAGCCTTCACACGACTTATCTGATAGTGATACTGTAAACTCCAGAGAGTATGCCTTCAGTGGATGGAGTTCGCCTCAATACACACTCTGTCCGGGACCAGTTAATTAAACACAAAGATTCCATGGTCACATTAAAGATAAACAGCGTGCCTGTTGTTGTGAAGATAGACACAGGTGCGTTGTGCAATGTCAGATCTCTTGCCGAGTTTTCAAGGCTTCGCAGAGCTGATGAATTAAAAACATGCGACGCAACCCTCCCAGCATACGGGGGGAACGAAGTGCTTCCTCTTGGAGTGGTGAAGCTACAGTGCCACCTCGCGGCACAATCGTACAATTTGCAATTCTCTGTCATTGATCGCACAGTCGTGCCTCTCCTTGGCATTGATGCATGTATCGACATGGGATTGGTTTCATTCGGCAAGGCCGTGCATCAGCTTGCGCCAGTCCCAGACTCCACACGACGTATCCTCGCGGACTACAAGGATCTCTTCAGCGACGAACTGGACAGGCTGCCTGTCACATATTCGATTACTATTGACCCGGATGTCAGACCCATGGTCCGCCCTGCTCAACGCATCCCAGTCGCCATGCGAGACCAGGTTAAGGCAGAGCTCGACAGGATGGAAGCTCTGGGAGTTATTACTCCTGTTACGGAGCCCATTGACTGGGTGTCCTCGATGGTGGCGGCCACCAAGAAGAACAAGCAGGAGATACGTATATGCATCAACCCGAGGGATTTAAACACTGCACTCAAGGGACCTCATCACCCGATGCGCACCGTGGAGGAGGTGGCTGGTGGGCACATGGGCAAGGCGACAGTGTTCTCCGTTCTCCGTTCTGGCAAATTCCCCTGGACCACAAATCATCTCTGCTCACTACTTTCAGCACATCCTTCGGACGGTACAGATTCTTGCGGATGCCGTTCGGGATTAACACGGCCAGTGAAGTGTTTCAACACTCTATGGAGCAGCTCTTCGACAGATACCCCTGTGCGATTGTTGTCGATGACATTATCGTGGCTGGTAAGGATGTGCAGGAGCACAATGTTAACTTAAGGAAGGTACTCAATCGTGCCAGGGAGGTACATTATAAACTCAACCCCAACAAGTGCAGGTTCCGTGTCAACAAGGTGAACTATGTGGGACATGTTTTCACCAGTGAGGGCCTCAAGGCTGATCCTGAGAAGACAGCAGCCATCAGTGAGATGGCAGTACCGACTGACGTCAACAGCCTGCAGAGGTTCCTGGGCATGGTGAACTATATTGGCAAGTTTATTCCTCACTTTAGCGAACTCTCCGCTCCACTGCGACAGCTTATTCACAAACACATTGCATGGACGTGGCAAGAGCAACAACAGCGACCTTTTGACACTCTCAGACACCTGATGTCGTGTCCTCCACCCTGGTCGCATCCCAGTATGGCCTCGGCCTGCAGGATGGCCAGCCCATTGCTTATGCCTCAAGGACCATGATGGACGCGGAGACACTACGCACAAATCGAGAAACGACTGTTGGCGGTTGCCTTCGCGTGCGAAAAGTTCAATGACTACATCTTTGGCAAGACTGCCATTGTGGAGACTGATCACCAACCATTGATTTCCATACTGAACAAACCACTCCATGCTGCCCCGGCGAGACTGCAACGGATGCTGCTGCGTCTCCAAAAACACGACATGACACTAATTTACTAACCCGGGAAGGACATGCATCTGGCCGATACCCTGTCCCGTGCGCCCAGGAAGACCTAGAACCAGCATGCTGCCGAGAAGGATTGTTTTGACGTAATGATGGTCGATCACCTCCCCTCGTCTTGTCTAGACGTGTTAGTGGCACACACGGCGAAGGACGACATTTTGCAGTCGCTCGCGTCCGTCATTCGACACGGTTGGCCGGGCAAGTTGCTATGTTGCAAGTACACTCTCTGTACAGCCGTACTTTCCCGTTAGAGATGAGCTGTTTTTTTCGAGAACGGGGTCATTATGAAAGGCCACAAAAGCGGTGATCCCTGCCTCACTACGGCAGCAGTACTTCGACACAATACATAGGGGCCACCCTGGTGCTGAGGCAACGGTTCAGCGAGCGAAAGGTATGTTTTTCTGGCCTGCTATGTCTGACTACGTGCACCAGAGGGTGCAATCATGTGCAGTATGTAACAGCTTGGCCCCGCATCAGCAAAGGGAACCACTTTTGCTGCACCCAGTTCCTAATTTACCCTGGTCCTCTGTAGCCACTGACATTTTTGAGTGGCATGGCAATCAATATCTGGTCCTGGTGGATTCCTATACCGGGTGGTTTGAGATCGATTTGCCCCGCACAATTTCCTCAGCGCCGATAATTCAAAAACTGGCAAGACATTTCTTGGTCCATGGGTCTCCTCACACCCTCATGTCGGATAATGCCGATCAATTTACCAGTCAGTGTTTCAAGGACTTTGCTACGCGCTGGGATTTTAAACACATCACCAGCAGCCCGGAGTATCCACAGTTGAACGGGCTAGCCGAGAGGGCTGTCCGTAATGCCAAACAGGTCATGGAGAGATCCAGAAGAGCCGGGTCCAATGTATTCCTGGACCTCCTCAATCTCCTTAATGTTTCATGTGACCCGATGTTGGGTTCGCCGGCCCAACGTTTGATGTCCAGACAAACTTGTACCACCCTTCCTGTTGCAAGACACCAGCTGCAGCCCCATGTTCACGAGCCCCAATCTGTTCAGGCTCAGCTGCAACATAAATGGCAGATCCAGAAGGCGTGTTATGATAGGTCTAACCGTCCTCTCCAGCCTCTGTCGGAGGGTCAGACGGTCCGTCTGCATAATCGTCTGGGCGTAATTAGTGGGACCTGCCAGGAGCCACGGTCCTATCTTGTGCAATCGGAAGGAGGAACCTACCGGCGGAACAGAAAACACCTTCTACCGGTGAATGAGCCGGTGCCATCTCAGCCGCGTCCGCATGGCTACACGGAGGTCGCAGATGGCAGGTTACAGACCGATGGAGGCCAGGTGTCGGCAGACCGCAAGCTGGTCTTTATACCAACAAAGGAGTCACTGGTGCCGGTGATGGAATCACCCATAAAATCGCCTATACAGTCACCCGTGACGTCACCGGTGCAGTCTCCTGTGCAAAAGGCTGTTGTGAGACCAGTGCCGTTTGAACCACCACCTACGGTGCTGCCACCTACAACGGGTACGGCGGAGGGCCTGTATCGTACTCGTGCAGGACCGGTCTGTAAGCCCAATCCCAAGTACCAAGACTGTGGCTAGACACTTATTATGGACTCTGATTAATTACAGTCCTTACCGTTCCCTTTCATTTATCTTACTCAATTTGTATCCTCCTCTGCTTAGCGTTTGTCGTAGTTGCTGTTTTCATCCCTTATATTAGGATGCCGGTAGGCTGTAGTTTTTTTTCATATTGTAGTGGCTTTATATACTCTTATCTAGTTTGGGGGCTTATGCTTAAGAGGGGGGATGTAGATCCATGTCTGGTTTTACTGTTGTGCATCCGGTCCATAATCCAGGCCGGGTTTTGTACTGCGTTATCCAGGTGTTAGTTAGGAGACTATCCAGAGGGCTGGAGGTAACGGTAGCCAGCATCTGTACTGCCAATGATCTGCTAATAAAGGACATATACACCGGAGTGCCTCTGAATGTACCCACTCACAAACAGTCCGTATGTGGAACGAGCTGCCAGAGGAAACTATAAAAGCAGATATTAGAGAAGTAAGCATGCAGGTACAGCAGGCAGGGAAGAAAGCTAATGGCATGTTGTCCTTCATAACGAGAGGATTTGAGTTTATGAGCAAGGAGGCCCTACTGCAGTTGTACAGGGCCCTGGTGAGACCACACCTGGAGTGCAATTTTGGTCTCCTAATTTGAGGAAGGACATGAAAGAATGGGTCGAGTGGGTTTGTATTCGCTGTAATTTAGAAGGCAATTCACTGGATGTGTTCAAGAGATAGTTAGATTTAGCTCTTAGTGCTAAGGGAATCAAGGCATATGGGGAAAAAGCAGGAACGGGGTATTGAATGGCAGTGGTAGCTCAATTGGGCCGAATGGCTTACTCCGGCACCTGTTTTTCTATGTTTCTATACAATTACAACTTTTAAACGATATTTGGACAGATGTATGACCAGGAAGGGTTTAGGGGGATACAAGCCAAATGCAGACGAATAGGACTAGCCCAGAATGACAACTCAGATGTAAACAAAGTGGGCCAAAGGGCCTGTTTCCGTGCTGTAACTTAACCGCTGTATTCCTCCAGCACTTTGGCTTTTGCTACAGGTTCCAGTGTCTGCAGTTCCTTGTGTCTCCACATTTTGTATCAAATCTGACATAAAACTGTTGGGAGTTTGGTGCAGTTTGCCAACTTTATGCAGCTTGCTAACTTCTAACTTTTACCAGATACAAAATGGGAAATGGATTAATCCAGAATAGGCAGAGAGAGAGGCAGAGAGAGAGGCAGAGAGGGGGAGAGGGAGAGAGAGAGAGAGAGAGAGAGAGAGAGAGAGAGGGAGAGAGAGGGAGAGGGGGAGAGGGGGAGAGAGAGGGAGAGGGGGAGAGGGGGAGAGAGAGAGAGAGAGAGAGAGAGAGAGAGAGAGAGAGAGAGAGAGAGAGAGAGAGAGAGAGAGAGAGAGAGAGCTGTTAGCTGTTAGCTCTTTGATATTGGTTCATTTGTGTCAGGGGTGCTGAGATATGGCAAAGACATTTGCATGCTACCCAGACAGCCCATGCTACACAGTTCGTGTAAAGAGAAAAATGCCAGAGTGCAGAATGTAGACGTAAACACATATAGCACAGAAAACGGTCCTTCAGCCTAACTTACCCAAGCCGACCAAGATGCCCCATCTACACAAGTTCCACCTGCCCGCGTTTGGCCCATACCCAGACCTCCCGACATTTGATTTTACAAATTCATAATTTTGATGTCCAAAATTCTGAATTTTACATCAAAATTCATAATATGGCGCGTAATGCAACCTTTCAGCAAAAAAAAAGTATGCACGCCAAATGCAAATAGGCGTGTGCTACATTCATGTGTGAAAAACGACTATTATTTCCAACAGTCTAGTTCTTGGACTACATGTACAATGTCAGGCCTATCATGAGTATATTCTGCTATTTATAGAAAGGTTATTGAACAGAAATACGTTTTGCAACAAAAAGAAAATTTTGTTTTGTTTTTTCTACTTTGCTTTTTCCTTACACATCCCAATTCTCTTGGTATTGAATAAAAGAACAATGGTCATAAAATGTATGACTACGTTATGAAGAAAGAGTTGATATATGCGACTCGACTAAGCATATGGAAGTACTTGTTGAAGTAAATTCACACATTAATTGATAATCAGCCCCAAAAGGTGGTAATTGGCTTTTCTGCTGTTTTATATTTTAACCCCGTCTTAATTAATTAATATAGTTATATAATCTTGCACTTGAATTTAATATTTACTCATTACAGTTCCACCACTAATTTTCTGGCACTCTTGGTTCCAGAGCTTTGCTGGTTTATCCAGCTGGCCAAGGAAGTCGGCCATGGGGATAGATGTGCTGGCTCCAGCTGGGCTGGAGTTCCATAACCCCGGCCGCAGGTTGCAAATTCAACCCACCGATCGGCCATGGAAGTCCCGATGAGGTCGAGATTGGCTGCCTTGCCCAGCCTGGGTACCACATTTTAGGGGAGACTTCCAAGTTGGGGGGATTTTTCGCGGAACCCCTAGCGACCTCTGGCAGCCGAATTGACAAATTGCAATTACAAAAAGTTTTGCGGGAAAATGTGAGGCAAAATCGGAATGGCGGAAAAGAAATAAGAAAGCAGAAACTTTCTGCCAAATTCGGAAGGGTTGAGAGGGGTGCATACCCTTCTAAACATTGCCTGTCCATGTACCTGTCCAAGTGTCTTTTAAATGCTGTTATAATACTTGCCTCAACTACCTCCTCCAGCAGCTCATTCCATTTGTCCACCATCCTCTTTGTGAAAAAGTTGCTTCCATTCTTATTAAACCTTTCCCCTCTCAGCTTAAACCTCTGTCCTCTAGTTTTTGATTCCCCTGGGTAAAAGACTGTGCATTCACTCTATCTATTCCTCTCATGAAAAGATCACTCCTCGGCCTCCTGCACTCCAAGGAATAAAGTCCAAGCCTGCCCAACCTGTCCCTATAATTCCCAACCATTACCTGCTCGGGCCCTCAAGTCCTGGCAATATCCACATAAATCTTCTCTGCTTCTTCTTTCCAGCTCGACGACATCCTTCCTATAACAGGATGACCAAAACTGAACGCAATACTCCAGGTGCGGCCTCACCAATGTCTTGAACAGCTGCAACATAACATGCCAACTACAATACTTGATAGCCTGACTAAAGAAGACCAATGCACCAAAAGCCTTCTTTCAGGGATAGACACAAAATGCTGGAGTAACTCAGTGGTTCTGTCGAGAGAGAGAACAAATGGAAGATGTTTCGACCCAAAACATCACCCATTCCTTCTCTACAGAGATGCTGCCTGACCCACTGAGTTACTCTAGCATTTTGTGTCGACCCTCGATGTAAACCAGCATCTGCAGTTCCCTCCTACCACTTTCAGGGAACTATGTACCTGCACTCCTTGATCCCTCTGCTCTACTACACTCCCCAGAGCCCTGCCATTCACTGTGTAGGTCCTGCCCCGGCTGGGCTCCTGCAATGTCACATCTTACACTTATCTGCATTACACTCCATTGACCATTCATCCACCCACTTGCCCAACTGATCAATATCTTGTAATGTTTGAAAACCATCTTCGCTATGTACAATGCCACCCACTATAGTGTCATCTGCAAACTCACTAATCATGCCTTGTACATTCTCAACAAAATCTGTGACATAGATGACAAACAGCAATGGGCCCAGCACCGATCCCTGAGGCACACCACTAATCACAGGTCTCCAGTCTGAAAAGCAACCTTTTCTTCCAACATCTACAGCTCTGCCCTCATCAACCTTTTTGTTATTTCTTCAAAACTCAATCAGATTCATGAGACACGACCTCCCACATACAAAACCATGCTGACATAGACAGGTACATGGATCGGACATGTTTGGAGAGATATTGGCCAAAGGCAGGCAGGTGGGACTAGTGTAGATGGGACATGTTGGCCGGTGTGGGCAAATTGGGCCGAAGGACCTGTTTCCACACTGTATGATTCTATGACTATCTCTAATCAGCTCTCAGTTCAGTTTCAGTTTAGTTTATAGTCACGTGTACCGAGGTACAGTGAAAAGCTTTTGTTGCGAGCTATCCAGTCAGCGGAAAGACAATACATGATTACAATCGAGTCATTTACAGTGTAGAGATACATGATAAGGGAATAACGTTTAGTGCAAGGTAAAGCCAGTAATGTCCAATCAAAGATAGTCCAAGGGTCACCAATGAGGTAGATAGTAGCTCAGGGCTGCGCTCTGGTTGTGGTGGGATGATTCAGTTGCCTGATACAGCTGGGAAGAAACTGTCCCTGATTCCTAAATGTATGTATATCTTATCCCTCAGAATACTCTCCTGTAACGTACCAATCACAGATGTTAGACTCACTGGTCTACAGTTCCCAGGCTTTGCCTTGCAGCCCTTCTTAAAACGAGACACAACATTAGCCACCCTCCAGTCTTCTGGCACCTCACCCATGTCTAATGATGATTCATGTACCTTCTGCATACAAAACAAAGAATCTCACATTGACCTGTCACACGTGATAATAAAGCATCTTTCATTCATTCGTAATATGGACGGTCCTCAAAACATCTCCTGATTTCCTTCTTAAGTTTACTCCTCAGCTCCCTAAACTCCTCCAGAGATACACATGATCCCAGCTGCCGATATGTGCCCCATGCCTCATTCTTTTTCCTGACCAGAGCCACAATTTCTCTCGGCATCATTAGGTCATAAGAAATAGGGGTAGAATTAGGACATTCAGTCCATCAAGTCTCCTCTGCCATTCAATCATGGCTGATCTATCTCTCCCTCCTAACCCCATTCTCCTGCCTTCTCCCCATAACCCCTAACACCCGTACTAATCAGTCCAGGCTTCCTTACGCCCACCTCCCTTGGCCTTCACTCTAACAGGAACATGCCTGCCCTGACCTCTTGTCATCACACTCTTAAAACCATCCCACTTTCCAGACGTTCCTTTGCTTGCAAACAACCAACTCCAATTAACTTCAGCAAGTTCCTGTCTGATACCATCAAAGTTGGCCTTGCCCCAATTAAGGATTTGAATTTGTGGGCCTGCCCTGTCTTTATCGATAATGATTTTAATGCCACAGGAACAGTGGTCACTGGTCCAAACGGCCAGCCGACAATCACTTCTACACTTGTCCCTCCTAATTTCCCAAGAGAACCTTTAGATTATGAAGAAGAGTTTCAACCAGAAACATCACCTATTCCTTTTCTCCAGAGATGCCGTCTGACCCGCTGAATCACTCCAGCATTTTGTGTCTATCATTAGATTATTAAACACTACAAACTAAGTTTCCAAACTACATGGGACATTGTTTTTGTTACTCCAGCTTTTTGTGTCTATCCTCGGTTTAAACCTGCATCTGCAGTTGCATCCTACACATGTTTACATATCTGTTGTGCTGCTGCAAGTAAGAATGTCATTGTTCCATATTGAGACATATGACAGTAAAAGATTCTTGACTTTCTTCTGCTTTGCTCTCTCCCATGTGGAACCCTCCACATATCTCCTGAGGAATCTTTCCTGAACACATTCAGCCTAAGACAGTCCTGGTCTATATTGGGAAAGTTCATGTTCATGTGATAGGAGCAGTACTAGGCCATTCTGCCCATCAAGTCTACTCCACCATTCAATCATGGCTGATCTATGCCATTATACCACCAGGTGGCGCTGTGAGCAATGGCAGCCTCGCATACGGTCTGTGCCTTTTCGTCTTTTTTTAGTAATTTTTAGTGTGTTTTAAAAGTTTGTGTTAATGTTCTCTGGTTTGTTTTATGTGGGGGGTGGGGGAGAATACAGAGCTTTATTTGTCATTCGGTACCGAGGGGGTCGGGGGAAACATTTTTTCAATCTTTTACCTTGCCGGAGATGCGATTGTTTTCCGGATCGTATCTTCGGTCGCTCTGCGGCCTAACATCGTGGAGCTGGTAGCCTTGCTCGGGACTGACTTTGAGCCGTGGACTTACCATCGGAGCCTGTGATCCCTTGCCTAGGATCAATGCTCCAACTGCAGCCTGCGGACTTCAACATCGAGGAGCTCAGTCTCGAGTAGAGGCTGATGTCGGGAAGCTCCAAAGAACGTGGAAGGTTCGACTAGCCCCGACCCGGGGTCAGATCGCTCGCCACGGGGGAGCTTAGATTCCCCCCCGATGCGGGAGCTTGATCGCCCGAATGTGGAGGACGCGACTGCCGGCTACGGGAGTCAAGATCGCCTCGTCAACGGAAGGCTCGAGGCCCCCAACCACGGGAGAACAAAGAAGGGAAGGAGATGGAACTTTTTTTTGCCTTCCATCATCGTGAGGAATGTGGAGGAGTTACTGTGGTGGATGTTCATGTTAAAATGTATTTTGTGTGTTCTGTTGCTTTTTATTGGTATGACTGTATGGCAAAACAAATTCCTCGTATGTTGTAAAACATACTTGGCTAATAAAGTATGATTATGATTATGATCTCTCCCTCCTAACCCCATTCTCCTGCCTTCTCCCCATAACCCCTGACCACCAGTACAAATCAATAATCTCTCTATCTCTGCCTTAAAAATATGCATTGGCTTGGCCTCTACAGCCTTCTATGGCAATGAATTCCATAGATAAATTCCAGTTTGGGTGGAAGATAGTAATCGACTTCAACAAGTGGTGCACATACCCCAGTTTACATTGCCGGTGCTGAAGTAGAGATGGTTGAAAACTTCAAATTCCTAGGAGTCAATATCACCAACAACTTCTCCTGGCCCACCCACATTGAAGCAACAACCAAGAAAGCACACCAACGCCTCTACTTCCTTACAAGGCTTAGGAAGCTCAGCATGTCCCCAACAACTCTCACCAACATCTAAAGATGCGCCATCGAAGGCATTTTATCAGGATGCATCACAGTTTGGTTTGGGAACACTTCTATCCAAGACCGTAAGAAATTGCAGCAAATTTTTTTCCACCGGGTGGCGCCTTTAGTGATGGCAGCCTTGACAACAGTCTGTCAAGTGAAGAAAGCTCATGGCATGTTGGCTTTTATCATATCATATCTGTACAGCCGGAAACAGGCCTTTTCGGCCCTCCAAGTCCGTGCTGCCCAGCGATCCCCGTACATTAACACTATCCTACACCCACTAGGGACAATTTTTTACATTTACCCAGCCAATTAACCTACATACCTGTACGTCTTTGGAGTGTGGGAGGAAACCGAAGATCTCGGAGAAAACCCACGCAGGTCACGGGGAGAACGTACAAACTCCTTACAGTGCAGCACCCGTAGTCAGGATCGAACCTGAGTCTCCGGCGCTGCATTCGCTGTAAAGCAGCAACTCTACCGCTGCGCTACCGTGCAAGAGGAGTTAAGTATAGGAGCAAAGAGGTCCTTCTGCAGTTGTACAGGGCCCTAGTGAGACCGCACCTGGAGTACTATGTGCAGTTTCAGTCTCCAAATTTGAGGAAAGATATTCTTGCTATTGAGGGCGTGCAGCGTAGGTTTACTAGGTTAATCCCCGGAATGGCGGGACTGTCGTATGTTGAAAGACTGGAGCGACTAGGCTTGTATACACTGGAATTTAGAAGGATGAGAGGAGATCTTATTGAAACATATAAGATTATTAAGGGATTGGACACATTAGAGGCAGGAAACATGTTCCCAATGTTGGGGAAGTCCAGAACCAGGGGCCACAGTTTAAGATTAAGGGGTAGGCCATTTAGAACTGAGATGAGGAAAAACGTTTTCAGTCAGAGAGTTGTAAATCTGTGGAATTCTCTGCCTCAGAAGGCAGTGGAGGCCAATTATCTAGATGCTTTCAAGAGAGAGCTCTTAAAGATAGTGGAGTCAGGGGGTATGGGGAGAAGGCAGGAACGGGGTACTGATTGTGAATGATCAGACATGATCAAATGTGGGGAAGTCCACGACATGTGGCGGCGCCTAACGGCAGCGGCTGACTAGCAGTCTGTCCGTCTTTTTTTTGTTGAGTGTCGGTGTTGGAATGATTTTTATATATATTTTTTGGTTGTGTAAGTGTGGGTGGTGTGTGGGGGGTGGGTGTGGGTGGGTGGGTGTGGGGAACTTTTCTCTTCCTCACGGCGCGGGGTGCGGCTCGGCTGCGGGGCCTAACATCCCCCGGTGCGGCTTGGCCGCTGGACTTTACATCCCGGTGCGGCTTGGCCGCTGGACTTACATCGCCCGGTGCAGCTCGGCTGCGGGGCTTAACACCGCCCGGTGCAGCTCGGCTGCGGGGCTTAACACCGCCCGGTGCAGCTCGGCTGCGGGGCTTAACACCGCCCGGTGCAACTCGGCTGCGGGGCTTAACACCGCCCGGTGCAGCTCGGCTGCGGGGCTTAACACCGCCCGGTGCAACTCGGCTGCGGGGCTTAACACCGCCCGGTGCAGCTCGGCTGCGGGGCTTAACACCGCCCGGTGCAGCTCGGCTGCAGGACTTAACACCGCCCGGTGCAACTCGGCTGCGGGACTTAACACCGCCCGGTGCGGCTCGGCTGCGGGACTTTTCACCGCTGGTGCGGCTCGGCTGCGGGACTTAGCTGCGCAAGGCTTGGTCGCGGGCCTTTCATCGCCCGGTTCGGCCGCGAGACGTTTCAGCGCCCGGTGCGGGGACTGTGCGGGTCGGTCGGGGACGAGCTGTCTGTCCGTGGGCGTGGGGAGGAGAGGGGAAGTTTTGTTGCCTCCATCACAGTGAGGGGGTGTTTGGAGTCATTGTGATGGACGTTTGTGTTGGGGTCATGTGTCTTGTGTTCTTTTTTTTTTTCTATGACTGCTATGTAGTTTCGTTCGGTACTTCGGTAAAGCTCTGTTATACCTGTTATACCTGTTATAAATTGAATGGCGGTGCTGGCTCGAAGGGCCGAATGGCTTACTCCTGCACCTATTGTCTATTGTCTGTCTGTTTTTTCGTCTTTTTTGTTATTTTTAGTGTGTTTAAAAATTATGTGTTAATGTTCTCTAGTTTCTTTTATGTGGGGGGGGGGGTCGGGATAAACTTTTTTTCAATCTCTTACCTTGCCGGAGATGCGATTGTTTTGCGGATCGTATCTCTGGTCACTCCACGGCCTAACATCATGGAACTGGCAGCCATGCTCGACACTGACTTGGAGCCCCACCGCGGGGCCGTGGACTTACCATGAGATCCCTTGACTGGGATCGAAGCTCCAACCACGGCCTGCGGACTTCAACATCGAGGAGCTCGCAGTCTCAGGTAGAGACCGATCTCGGGAAGCTCCAAATCGCAGAAGGTTCGACTAGCCCTGACCCGGGGTCAGTGTAGGAAAACAACTGCAGATGCTGGTACAAATCGAAGGTATCACAAAATGCTGGAGTAACTCAGCAGCATCTCAGGAGAGAAGGAATGGGTGACATTTTGGGTCGAGACCCTTGACCAGTCTGAAGAAGGGTCTCGACCCAAAACGTCACCCATTCCTTCTCTCCTGAGAGGCTGCCTGACCCGCTGAGTTACTCCAGCATTTTGTGATACCTCCGACCCAGGGTCAGATCGCCCGGCGTGGGGGAGTTGAGATCGCCCCCCAGATCGCTCCCCCCCCCGATGCAGGAGCTTGATCGCCCCGACGCGGAGGGCCCGATCGCCGGGAGTCAAGATCGTCCCGTCAACGGAAGGCTCGAGGCCCTCGACTGCAGGAGAACAAAGAAGTGAAGAGCTTGAACCGTGAGGAATGTATGGAGGCGCGGTGGTGGAAGTTCATGTTAAAATGTATTTTGTGTGTTCTGTTGCTTTTTATTGGTATGATTGTATCGCAAATGAAATTCCTCGTATGTTGCAAAACATACTTGGCTAATACAGTATGATGATGATAAGGCTGGTACGTTGACCCTCGGTGACCAGGGGTGTTGTGTGTGCCCAGGGAACAGGGTGGGTTGAGATTGGAGGGGGGTGGGGGGGTGGGGGTCGGAGGGGATTGGGGTCAGGGGGTGTCGGGGTCGGGGGTGGTCAAGGCTGGTGCATTGACCTTTGGTGTTGTGTGTGCCCAGGGTTCAGGGTGGGTGAAGATTGGGGTGGGGGTTCGGGGTGGGGGTTGGGAGTCCGGGGGGGGGGGTGGTTGGGGGTGGCGGGGGTCAGGGGTCGGGCGGGTCAAGGTTGGTACATTGACCCTTGGTGACGAGGGATGCTGTGTGTGCCCGGGGAACAGGGTGGGTTGAGATTGGGGTGGGTGGAGGGGGGGATGGGGTCGGGGGGATGGGGCTCGGGGGGATGGGGGTCGGGGGTGGTCAAGGCTGGTACATTGACCCTTGGTGTTGTGTGTGCCCAGGAATCGGGGTGGGTGGAGATTAGGGTGGGTGTTGTCGGGGTGGGAGTTGGGAGGGGTGTGGTGGGGGGGGGTCAAGGCTGGTACATTGACCCTTGGTGTTGTGTGTGCCCAGGAATCTGTGGAGGGGGGAGATTGGAGGGGGGGTTCGGGGTGGGGGTCGGTGGGATGGGGGTCGGAGGGGGTCAAGGCTGGTGCATTGATCCTAGGTGTTGTGTGTGCCCAGGGATCGGTGAGGGTGGAGATTAGGGTGGGTGGAGGGGTGGGGTTGGGGTGGGGGATGGTGGGGGGGTCAAGGCTGGTACATTGACCCTTGGTGTTGTCTGTGCCCAGGGATCGGGGTGGGTGGAGATTAGGGTGGGTGGAGGGGGTGGGGTCGGGGTGGGGGTGGTGGGGGGGTCAAGGCTGGTACATTGACCCTTGGTGTTGTCTGTGCCCAGGGATCGGGCTCCACATCGCCCAGGACCTTGCCCGTAGGGGTGCGCGGGTGATCCTGGCGTGCCGCAGTGAGGAGCGGGGACGGAGAGCCGAGCGTGAGATCCGCCACTGCACGGGGAATGGGCAGGTCCACCTCCGCCTGCTGGACACCAGCTCCATGCGCTCGGTGCGGGCATTCGCCCAGCGGCTCAGAGGGGAGGAGCAGCGGCTGGACATCCTGGTCAACAACGCTGCCGCCTCTGGTAACAACACGCCCCTCCCCGGCACACACTGCGGGGCAGGGGGGCAGCATGGGGGACTGAGCAAAGGAAGGGGTGGGGAAGGTAGTGGGGCAGAGGAAAGAGGGGCTGAGAGAGGGATGGAGGGACAGGGAGGGGAGAGAGGGACAGGGAGGGGAGGGAGGGACAGGGAGTTACTCCCGGAGCGGCTGGCTGGTGATGCCACAGCATTGTAGTAGTTTCTCCCGGAGCGGCTGGCTGGTGATGCCACAGCATTGTAGTAGTTTCTCCCGGAGCTGCTGGCTGGTGATGCCACAGCATTGTAGTAGTTTCTCCCGGAGCGGCTGGCTGGTGATGCCACAGACGATTCTGTCTCGCAGCAATGAGTCATGGATAATGCCAAACTCGCAATCATTAGCTAAAGACTTCACTGCAGTCAGGTAGCTGGAGAAGGTCTCCCCTCGCCGCTGATTACGTGTATTAAAGATGTATCTTGAGACAGTTAAGTTCTTCCTTGGTCCACAGAATGTCTGAAACTTATTCTTCAGCTGTTGTATTTTGTCACATTCCTCCTGGGCAAACTGAAAGGTCTCATAAATCTGCTGAGCGGCCGGGCCTGCTATGTGTAGGAATGTTGCACACCGAATCTTATCTGGCTTACTCGTCAGTTCTGTTGCCGTCTTGTACAGTTGGAATGCCCTGATCCAGTCCTTATAATTCTCGGCCAAGTTCCCTTGCATGGAGAGTGGTCCCGGTGGCTTGAGTCCAGACATTCTTTTTTTTTGTTTCTTTTTTCTTCTGACACCATGTAATGTCCGCTGTAAGACCCTGTTGTGACTAGCACAATGAATATATGCCCGACATCTTGTAAGAAGATTTTAATAAACCCCCGCCCCAGGAAACTTCTAGAAAAACACCTGACCTCAGTCACAAGGCAAAAACACATTTGCCAGCTTCTGCTTTTGGCCTCCAGGGGGCACTGGCATTTATATTACATATACATCACAGACACTACTAACACAAAGATAAACTGAGTTTTACTGCTATGCTGTTTGTAGAGGGTTTGGCACACCTGACCATAAGGACAGCAAGGTCCGGCCAGACCATTTCACACGTTAAGGGCGCCTCCGAGCATCACACCTGTGGTCTAAACCTGTCCACTGAAAAGCAGCTGCAACAGCCAGGTTTGGATTGTGGGCGGAGTCTGCGATGCATGCAGTTTTCCATCTTTCAAAGTAATATAGTGTTTTTGAATAAAGCTGATTTAGGTGATTTAAAAAAAAATAGTTGTCGGAATTTATTGAATTTCTAAGTACCTTATCATGACATCTCATTCAAAGATTCTAGTCACATTCGTTTTGACCATTAAAATCAAACGCTGACACACACACTGCGCTATGAAAACACTTTTCATTCATTTATTTAGATCAATGAGGCAAGCACAAAGAACAGTGACGTGTGAAATGGTCTGGCCGGACCTTGCTGTCCTTATGGTCAGGTGTGCCATACCCCCTACAAACAGCATAGCAGTAAAACTCAGTTTATCTTTGTGTTAGTAGTGTCTGTCTACGTGTGAGCTTTGGCCTTTAATAAACGTAGTGAAATGCCTGTGGATGTGCTTGCCTCATTGATCTAAATAAATGAATGAAAAGTGTCTCATAGCGCAGCGTGTGTGTCAGGGTTTGGTTTTAATGGTCAAAACAAATGCGACTATAATCTTTGAATGAGATGTCATGAGAAAGTACTTAGAAATTCAATAAATGCCGACACCTGTCTTTTTAAAAATCACCAAAATCAACTTTATTCAAAAACTCTGAATGAGATGTCATGATAAAGTACAGGTGGCAACCTTGCAAACCTGGGGACAGCATGTGACAGTGCCTGCAATAAGCAATGATACCTGCCGACAAGCCAGCTGTCGCTGAGAAATTTCAAACCGGATAATTTCTCAGCGACGCGCCGAGATCCACTACTATTTTTGGAAGACTCCTCACGATCATGCCCGCGAACTGTCGGCGACAGCCTAGTCGCCAGCAGTCGCCTTAAAATCGCCTAAGTGGGACAGGCCCTTAACTTCCCCTTGCTACCTTCACCAGCATGTGGCATTGGGAGTAATGTGGAGATTACTCTCTCTGTGGGAATGCTCAGGGAGGGGTAGCAACTCTGATGGGGGTCATGTCATGGTGCTTTGAGGGTAGTTTGTCCACCTTTGGTCCCCATCTGGCACCCAGCTCTCACCTGTGGCTCCAAGAAGCTGTTAGCATGCGGCAATGGCCACACCCTGGAAAACTGCTTCAGCTGACGTGCTAAACCACACGAGGGTAACTGACGGGTCTCAGACCCATGGACTTGCTCAGCCCAGCATGCAAGGTCTGTGCTGGCAGATTGCGTGGAGGAAATCCACTGGGGGGTTCAACGGCCGAGAGGGCGGCTCAGCAACGCACTGTGGAGTGCAAAGGGCATGTCAAAGCACGAAGAAGACATGGCCATCCAGTGCAGCCAAGGGAGTTTCCAGCCGTAACGTCTAACCGTGCCACTGGAATCCACCTCCTGCGGCCGAGAGTGGGGTTGCTCGTGTGTAACAACCTCTCCACCTTCATCTCTCCCGTCCATAGGTTTTTGTGCAAGTCTAAAGACTGCACAACCATGCTATTGGTGGCTACCACGAGCCACCACCACTATCTTTGTGCTCCTGCTTTTTAACCTTTTGCCAAATTCCCTGTATTCATTCTGCAGGACCTCATCCCTTCATCCTTCCCCACTGTGCGTCAGAGCCAGGCTGAACACCACAGACCTGACAGCTGCTGCTGCACTGCCCTGACTGGTGATCTCCACCAACAGTATCCAAAGGCCATACCTGTTGTCGAGGGGGGTGGCTACAGGGGACCTGCACTGCCTACTCCCATTCCTGGTACTCTCTGCCTGCATCCTTGGCATGACCATCCTGCAACAACTCGTATCAATGACATCTTTATAAGAAAATAACTGCAGATGCTGGTACAAATCGAAGGTATTTATTCACAAAATGCTGGAGTAACTCAGCAGGTCAGGCAGCATCTCAGGAGAGAAGGAATGGGTGACGTTTTGGGTCGGTAGGACTGGAGTCACTGACATAGTTAGCTTGTTGTTTGTTTGGTTTGTTGTTAGTTTGTGAGCTGAAGCGAGGAACGCGCAGGTGTGCTTGATCAGTCTGAAGAAGGGTCTCGACCCGAAACGTCACCCATTCCTTCTCTCCTGAGATGCTGCCTGACCTGCTGAGTTGCTGTCTATTGGTCTGCGTTACACTTATTCAGTGCTGTCTCTGGTGTTCAGTTCACTCACCTTCCAATGTTATTTTGTGAATAAATGACATCTTTATCCTCAGTCTATGGTGTGCCTGCACTAATAGGTTGGGGTATTGTGTGTGTAGATCAATCATATTTATCTCTGTCTATATAACCTTCGCCACATATCCTATGCTTGGTACACATTCCACTTTGTAATCCAGTCCAGGATTTAGGTAGGACTGGAGTCACTGACATAGTTAGCTTGTTGTTTGTTTAGTTTGTTGTTAGTCTGTGAGCTGAAGTGAGGAACGCGCAGGTGTGATGCTCACTCGGCATGGGTTTAATAAATGTTTTATGGTTCACCCAATACTTCATAATGGATTGATTACAAACAGTGTGTAAGAGTCAGCAAGTTATAATGCAGTTTTAGAGGACTTTGGTTAGGCTATATTTGGAGTATCGCGAGCAGTTCTGATAGTCCCATTAAAGGAAGGATATGGAGACTTTGGAATGGGTGCATCCATCCAAAGACTGTGAACATCCACCTTATCTTTGCCACTCATGGTTTTATTAACTTCTGTAAAGTCACGCTTCAACCTCCAATGATCCATGAATAAAATCCCCAGCCTCTCCTTGTTATGGAATTCTGAAACCCCATAGGGTTGCATGGTTTCTGTGAAAAGCCAAGGCTGAAAACACTGAAGCTCTCAGTAAAACAAGGCACAACCTGGGCAGAAGTCACACTGACAACCTGAAGCAGCCACTCACCTGTCCGGGACACTGAAGGAAGGAGCTGGTAATCAGTCACTGTGCGTTTTGCTGTCTATTGGTCTGCGTTACACTTATTCAGTGCTGTCTCTGGTGTTCAGTTCACTCACCTTCCAATGTTATTTCTGGCAGAGTGTGAGCGGTGAGATCGTGTGATCGGAGCCACAGACACTACTCTCGTGAGAGGTAAGGCCAAGAGAGGGGACGGAGACCGGCAGTAGCTGTGGGATTGGCACGACGGAGGTATAGAAGGATGGACAGGTAGAGTGGGAGCGGTGAGATCGTGTGATCGGAGGTGAGTTACGATGGTTTGACGTGGGATAGTTCACCTTTGCGATGGTGCAGACGGCAGGGACCCGCAGCAGCCGTCGTGCGCTTTCATGCATCTCACTTACAATACAGGCGCAGAACCCAACGGGTCCGGTCTGGACGGGATGGGTGGGTGGGTGAGTGGGGGGTGGAGGGGGGGAGGGAGGGGGGAGTGGGGAGGAGGAGAGGGGAGGGGTGGGGGGAGGAGAGGGGATGGGTGGGTGAGTGG
This sequence comes from Rhinoraja longicauda, assembly GCF_053455715.1. Lineage (NCBI taxonomy): Eukaryota > Metazoa > Chordata > Chondrichthyes > Rajiformes > Arhynchobatidae > Rhinoraja > Rhinoraja longicauda. Next base: position 1,915,666 of record NC_135953.1, on the reverse strand, counting down.
GGGGGGGCAGGGGAGGGTGGTGGGGAGGAGGGGAGGGGAGGGGGGAGTTGGGGTGGAGGAGAGGGGAGGGGTGGGGGGAGGGGAGGGGATGGTGGGTGAGTGGGGGGGGCAAGGGAGGGGGAGGAGGGGGAGTGGAGGAGGGTGGGGAGGTGGGAGTGGGGGGAGTGAATGGGTGGGTGAGTTGGGGGGGCAGGGGAGGGTGGTGAGGAGGAGGGGAAGAGGGTGGGGCATGTGGGGGAGGAAGAGGATGGGTAGGGAGGGAAGGGATGGGTGGGGTGGAGGGGAGTGGGGGATGGGTGGGTGAGTGGGGTGGGGAGGAGGGGAGGAGGGGAGGGGGAGAGAGGAGTGGGGGAGGGAGGGGATGGGTGGGAGGAGTTAGGGTGGGGGGGAGTGGTTGGGGAATGGGGTGGAGAAGTGTAGGGGTGAGGAGTGAGAGGGGGGTTGGGGGGAGAGGGGAGGGGAGGAGGGTGGTACGGGGAGTGGAGGTGGGGTGGGAGTGGGGGGGAAGGGACGAGGAGTGGAGGTGGGTTGGGAGTGGGGGGAGGAGTGGACTATGAATGTCCCGATAATATCTATTATCTATCTATCTATCTATCTATCTATCTATCTATCTATCTATCTATCTATCTATCTATCTATCTATCTATCTATCTATCTATCTATCTATCTATCTATCTACTATTAAAACTCAGATCTTGTGAATATATCAA
>NC_135953.1:1874568-1914456 GCF_053455715.1 Rhinoraja longicauda | reverse complement strand
CGTTATTCAGCGTGTGACGTCACAATGCCCTGTGCTACATTGTTGCGAAAAGTTGTCAAGTCAATTCAATTTTATTTGTACAGCACATTTAAAAACAACCCACGTTGACCAAAGTGCTGTACATCTGATTAGGTACTAAGGAAAAAAATGAAACATACAGTAGCACACAAACAGTTCACAGCGCCTCCTCAATGAGCCTCAGACGCTAGGGAGTAGAAATAGGTTTTGAGCCTGGACTTAAAGGAGTCGATGGAGGGGGCAGTTCTGATGGGGAGAGGGATGCTCTTTCCACCCTCCCTCCCCCCCTCCCGGTTACAATGGAAACCCTACGGGGACGGGCCCCCTCCCTCCCCCTCCCTCTTTGAAAATCACTTTTCCATCTCCCTTTGGCCGTCACCCGCGTATGACGATGGGAACCTAACGGGCCCGCCTGTTCAACGTCACAATGGGAACCCAACGCGTCAGCGCCTGCTCAGTTGGTTCCCGTTCATCTAATAGGTGTCGCCCGAGTGGGGGGAGTTGAATTTAAAGTACCAAGTACTCCCAAGGTTACAAAGGTTCTACTTGCGATAGTTGGCCTTTGTGATGGTGCAAATGGCAGCGACTCGTAGCAAGCCGCCACTCGCTTCCGGACACGTGATCACACGTTTTCAATGAATTTCCACTTACAATACATTCGGTTTCCAATGGGTTTCTCGGAATGGAACCCCATTGGAAGCTGAGGAGCACCTGTACTTACGCAGAACACAACGGGTCCGAACGGGATGGCGTGGATGAGTGGGTGGGGGGGGGGGGGTGGGAGGGGAGTGGGAGTGGGGGAGGAGGGGAGGGGGAGTGGGGGTGGGTGGGGAGTGGGGGAGGGGCGAGGGGAGGGGAGGGGAATGGGAGGGGTGCAGTGGGGGGGAGAGGAGGGGAGGGTGAGTGGGGGAGGGGAGAGTGCTAGACCAATGAAGGAGAGGTTTTGGGGAGTTTTAAGAGGGGTTCAGGGAAGGATGGAGTGGGTGAGGGAGAGATAAGGGGGGTTGAGGGAGGATGGAGTGTGTGAATGGGTCAGTGGGGGTGGTGGGAGTGGGGAGGGGAGAGTGCTAGACTAATGCAGGAGAGTTTTTGGTCAACGGCTCGCTCTGGCTGCAGCGCTGGTGGCATGGGGCTAAGGTGAGTGACACACTCTCCCTCGGGAGAGGCCGGCAGGAGAGATTTTCCACCTGTGTCTACCTTTACCTGCTAGTAGCTGCTTCATGTCTATGATTTTATGTTTTAGTCCTGTCTAAATATTTCATTACAGAACTTACATAAATCTAGTACAGGAATAGTGCAGTGTTTGCAATTAGCCTTCCCTCAACTCAGACTATCTTTATGCGTTCCCACAACTACTTAGAAACTTACTGAGATACGGCCACTAATGCCAAAGTGCTCACCAACGGACCCTTCACCCATTTATCTGACCGTTCCATCGGACTACGCCCGACATGGCCCATCCATAGGTGGACTACTTGGAGGAACAGCACCTCATATTTCGCCAGGGCAGCTTGCAGCCCAGTGGTATGAACATTGACTTCTCCAACTTTAGATAGTTCCTCTGCCCCTCTCTTCCCTTCCCCCTTCCCAGTTCTCCCACTGTCTTCCTGTCTCCACCTATATCCTTCCTTTGTCCCGCCCCCCTGACATCAGTCTGAAGAAGGGTCTCGACCCGAAACATCGCCCATTCCTTCTCTCCTGAGATGCTGCTCGACCTGCTGAGTTACTCCAGCACTTTGTGAATAAATAACTTCGATTTGTACCAGCATCTGCAGTTATTTTCTTATATACCCACATGCTGTTCATCTGCTTTACTGGTCAGAATCTTCACAACAAAATAGATGCAATTTGACCTTCTCATCCGACCATGTACAACACCATTCCCATGTTTGTTCTAACTAATGACTGACATAGTGTTTCTACATTTGACTGAAACTTACCCCCAATCGCACATCTAGTCTAAGTCCCAGTTCCCCCGACCAAATTAGTTTCAAACCTTCTCAACAACAGGAGTAAAACTGCCAGTGAGGATATTGGACCTTGCCCCATTCAGGTGCAAACTGACCTGCTAGTAGAGGCTGCACCCACTCCACAAATGTCCATGTCCCAGCATCCAAAGCCCTCCCTCCTACACCACCCCTTTGACCACACATTCATCTGGCCTATCTTTGTATTCCTATATTCAGGAGCATGTGACACCAGAAGCAATACAGAGATTACAATCTTTAAGATACTCAGTGTGACCTCTGCCCAGATTGTGCCTTGTTTTACTGAGAGCTTGACTAATCTTCTGGAATTTCTTGAGGATGTGACAAGTAAAATGGATGAAGGGGAGCCAGTGGATGTAGTGCATCGAGACTTTCAGAAAGCCTTTGATAAGGTCCCGCACGGGAAATTGGTGACTAAAATTAGAGCACATGGTAGGATGTTGACATGGATAGAAAATCGGTTGGCAGACAGGAAGCAAAGAGTAGGAGTAAACGGGTCCTTTTCACAATTGCAGGCAATGACGAGTGGAGTGCCATATATATTAATGATCTGGAAGAGGGAATTAGAAGCAACACTAGCAAGTTTGCGGATTACACAAAGCTGGGTGGCAGTGTAAACTGTGAAGAGGATGTTAGGAGGTTGCAGGGTGACCTGGACAGGGTGAGTGAGTGGGCAAATGCGTTGCAGATGCAGTATAATATAGATAAATGTGAGGTTATCCACTTTGGCGGCAAAAACAAGGAGGCAAATTATTATCTCAATGGAGTTAGGTTAGGTAAGGGGGATGTGCAGCGAGACCTGGGTGTCCTTGTACACCAGTCACTGAAAGTTGGCGTGCAGGTACGGCAGGCAGTGAAGAAAGCTATGGAATGTTGGCCTTCATAACGAGAGGATTTCAGTGTAGGAGTAAAGAGGTTCTTCTGCAGTTGTATAGGGCCCTGGTAAGACCACATCTGGAGTATTGTGTACAGTTTTGGTCTCCTAATTTAAGGAAGGACATCCTTGTAATTGAGGCAGTGCAGCGTAGGTTCACGAGATTGATCCCAGGGATGGCGGGATTGTCATATGAGGAAAGATTGGAGACTAGGCTTGTATTCACTGGAGTTTAGAAGGATGAGATGGGATCTTATAGAAACATATACAATTATATGGACAAACTAGATGCAGGAAAAATATTCCCTATGGTGGGCGAGTCCAGAACCAGGGTCCACAGTCTTAGAATAAAATGGAGGCCATTTAAAACTGAGGTGAGAATAAACTTTTTCACCCAGAGTTGTGAATTTGTGGAATTCTCTGCCACAGAGGGCAGTGGAAGCCAAATCACTGGATGGGTTTAAGAGAGAGTTAGATAGAGCTCTTGGGGCTAGTGGAATCAAGGGATATGGGGAGAAGGCAGGCACGGGTTATTGATTGGGGACGATCAGCCATGATCGCAATGAATGGCGCTGCTGGCTCGAAGGGCCAAATGGCCTCCTCCTACACCTATTTTCTATGAGATTGGCTGCCTTGCCCTGCCTAGGTGGCACATTTACGGGGAGACATCCAGGGCGTGGGGATTTTAAGTGGGTTCACGTAATTTTGTCCGTAATTCAATGATTAGCGGCTATTTCTTGCGGAACCCTAGTGTTATACATCGGGTTTTATTTTATTTTTTTTCGATCCGATTTCTCCGATGGTAAACGTGATTTTGACAAAGTGAAAAACGCAGAAATCATGCAAAAAGCTTGGAAAATTGATTTTTTAAAAGCGGAAATCTGCGGAAACGTGGTAAATTCACATGCATGCTGTTGCCCAAGGGGCTCTGCACAACAAGATTGCTAACTAATCCTTCCTCATTACACAACACCCAGTCTGGGATAGCCCTCTAGTCAGTTCCTCTACATATCGGTTTAAAAACCCACCCCGTATACATTCCAGGAAATCCTCCTCCTCAGTGCTGCTACCAATTTGGTTGGCCCAATCTACATGTAGATTAAAGTCACCCATGATAACTGCTGTACCTTTGCTACACGCATCCTTAATTTCCTGCTTGATGCTATCCTCAACCTCCCTACTGCTGTCTGGTGGTCTGTACACAACGAGAGAGAGAGAGAGAGAGAGAGAGAGAGAGAGAGAGAGAGAGAGAGAGAGAGAGAGAGAGAGAGAGAGAGAGAGAGAGAGAGAGAGAGAGAGAGAGAGAGAGAGAGAGAGAGAGAGAGAGAGAGAGAGAGAGAGGAGAGAGAGAGAGAGGAGAGAGAGAGAGAGAGAGAGAGAGAGAGAGAGAGAGAGAGAGAGAGAGAGAGAGAGAGAGAGAGAGAGAGACAAGAAGGAAACACTTGCGGCTAATTTCTTATTAAATTCTTTTTAAGGGTATCAAAACAATCCTGAAATTAAATATTTCCAATTCTTAATCCTAGTTTTAAAGTGAATGGGTTCCAAAGTTTCAAAAAGAAATCATATCTATTTCTCAGATTATAAGTAGCTTTTTCTAATGGGATACAACTACGCATTTCTGCATACCATCTTTCAATTCTTATTTCATTGTGATCTTTCCAAGTGACCGCTACACATTTTTTTGCTATTTTGAGAAATCTTTCCTGATATTTATCTAAAATTAACCTTGGTAATATTTCTTTAGTATCTCCCAATAAAAACAACCTTGAATCCAATGGTGTGGTCTTATTCATCAATTAGGTCTTTCCAAAAAGGAGTTACCTTCGGACATGCCCATGTGGAGTGTAAAAAAGTACCCACATCCTGGTTGCATCTAAAACAAATTTCAGGTAAATTTGGATTTAAATTGTTTAATTTTTTCGGAGTTAAATATAATTGATGTAAAAAATTATATTGTACTAAACTATATCTCACATTAATAGTATTTTTCATACTTTCTAAACACAATCTTTCCCAGCTTGGTTCATCAATGCTAATATTCAGATCTGTTTCCCATCTTTGTCTTGATTTTTGAATTCCTATCTTTGGACTAGATTTTTGTAATAATTTATACATTGAAGATATAATTTTTTTAGTTCCCTTGCCCTGAATCAGGGATTCAATTCCTTTAATTTGAAATAGAAACATTGAATTACCTAACTTTTCCCTTAAAAAAAGATTGTAGTTGATAATAGAAAAAAATTCTATTCCCTGGAATTTGATATTTGTTTATCAATTGAGAAAATGTCAAAAAATTATTTCCTTCATAGCAATCTCCTATATGTTTAATACCCTTCTGTTCCCAGACTTGTAATATTTGATTATTCCAAGCAAACGGCAGTAATCTATTTTTTACTAATGGAGTTTTAGCTGTTAGAAAAAATCTTTTATCATTAGCTTTAACTGTTTTCAACAATGTATTAATTAAATGTTTTAGCAAAGGTGACTCTTGATCCTCAACTAATAGCTTCGCTTCCCATTTATAGATAAATTCTTCTGGGCATAGTTCTTTTATGTTATCCATTTCAATTTTAACCCATGCTGTTTTTCCACCCTCTTGATAAAAGGATGAAATAAAACTCATTTGTGCTGCCAGATAGTAATTTAGAAAATTTGGTAATTGCAATCCACCTAATTCAAATTTCCATGTTAATTTTTCAATAGACACTCTTGGCATTTTACCTTTCCAAAGAAAATTTCTCACAATTTTATTCAATTCTTGAAAAAAATTATTTGGTAAAGGTATAGGCAGTGTTTGGAATAAATACTGTATCCTCGGAAAAATATTCATCTTAATACAGTTCACTCTCCCTAGCAATGTAATTGGAAGATTCATCCATTTCTTGAAGTCCTCATCTATTTTTTTAATTAGTGGTTTATAATTTAGTTTATACAGATTATTTAACTTATTATCTACTTTAACCCCTAGGTACTTCATGCCTTCTTTTTGCCATTTAAACTGACTTTCTCTTTTACATTGATCATAATTACCTTCAAAAAGAGGCATTATTTCAGTTTTATCTTTATTAATTTTGTATCCTGATACTTTCCCATATTCTTCCAGTCTGAAATATAATTTTCTTAAGGATTCCAATGGTCTAGTAAGACAAATTAAAACATCATCTGCAAATAAAGTAATTTTGTGATTTTCCTGATTAACTTTAAATCCTTCAATGTCTAAATCTGATTTTATTAGTTCTGCCAGAGGTTCAATGGCCAATACAAATAAAGCCGGTGACAAGGGACATCCCTGTCTACTAGATCTTTCCAAATTAAATGATTGAGAAGATTGGCCATTTGTCACCACTTTGGCTTTAGGTTGTTTATAAAGAGCTTTTACCCAGTTAATGAAACCATTTCCCAATCCGTACTTCTCTAATACTTTAAATAAAAAATCCCATTCTAACCTGTCAAACGCCTTTTCAGCATCTAAAGCAACTGCTACGCTCAATTCCTTTCTTTTCTGTGCTAAATGTAAAATACTTATAAATCTTGCTACATTACCAGATATTCTCTTTTTTTGACAAATCCAGTTTGGTCCTCTTTAACCAGCTTCGGTAAATATTCTGCCAATCTCCTTGCCAAAAGCTTAGCAACTATTTTATAATCTGCATTCAACAATGATATTAGTCTATAAGAAGATGCATTTAAAGGGTCTTTCCCTTTTTTTGGAATTACGGTTATAATTGCCATTGAGAAGGATTCTGGTAATGTAGAAGTTTTTTCCGCTTGATGTATCACTTCCATAAATACTGGTAACAACAAATCTTTACATTTTTTATAGAACTCAGGCGGGAAACCATCTTCCCCTGGTGATTTATTAGTTGGTAAAGAATATAATACTTCCTCCACTTCTCTCAAAGTAAAGGAGGCATTTAGTCCCATCTGCTCCTCATTAGAGATTGTTGGTAATTGTATCTTGGATAAAAAAATATTTATCTTAATTTCATCCTTTTCAGATTCAGAATGGTACAGATTAGTGTAGAATTGCTTAAATACCTCATTATATCATATATCATATATCATATATATACAGCCGGAAACAGGCCTTTTTCGGCCCTCCAAGTCCGTGCCGCCCAGCGATCCCCGTACATTAACACTATCCTACACACACTAGGGACAATTTTTACATTTACCCAGCCAATTAACCTACATTGATTTTTCTAGGTTTATAAGTAATAATGTTTTGATCTGTTCTAATTGAATTTATTGTTCTTAATATTTGTTCTTCTTTCAGTTGCCATGCCAATACCTTGTGCGCTCTTTCTCCTAATTCATAATATCTTTGGTTAGTTCGTAATATTAGTTTTTCTGTTCTGTAAGTATGTAAAGTATTGTATTGAAATTTTTTTTTTGCAAGTTGTATTTTTTTCGTATCTGAAGAAGCTTTTTCTAATACGGTGCTTTTTTAGCTTTTTCTAATTTCTAAGTCTTTTTCTAATACGGTGATTTCTTTTTCTAATCTTTCAGATTCCTTCCTATAGTCTTTCTTTATCTTAGATGAGTAGCTTATAATTTGGTCTCTCAAATAAGCCTTCATTGCATCCCACACAATAAATTTATCATCAACTGAATTTAAATTTGTTTCCAAAAATAATCCAATTTGTCCTCGAATAAAATCACAAAAGTCTTGCCTTTTCAATAGTAAAGAGTTGAGTCTCCATCTATATACTGACTGTTCTTTATTTGGCATCGTAATTTTCATTAATAATGGTGAGTGATCCGATAACAATCTAGCCTTGTAATCTATTTTGTATTATTCTACCCCTTAGTGAGACCGCACCTGGAGTACTGTGTGCAGTTTTGGTCTCCAAATTTGAGGAAGGATATTCTTGCCATTGAGGGCGTGCAACGTAGGTTTACTAGGTTAATTCCCGGAATGGCGGGACTGTCATATGTTGAAAGACAGGAGTGACTAGGTTTGTATACACTGGAATTTAGAAGGATGAGAGGGGATCTTATCGAAACGTATAAGATTATTAAGGGGTTGGACATGTTAGAGGTAGGAAACATGTTCCCAATGTTAGGGGAGTCCAGAACCAGGGGCCACAGTTTAAGAATAAGGGGTAGGCCATTTAGAACAGAGATGAGGAAAAACTTTTTTAGTCAGAGAGTTGTGAATCTGTGGAATTCTCTGCCTCAGAGGGCAGTGGAGGCCAATTCTCTGAATACATTCAAGAGAGAGCTAGATAGAGCTCTTAAGGATAGCGGAGTCAGGGGGTATGGGGAGAAAGCAGGAACGGGGTACTGATTGAGAATGATCAGCCATGATCACATTGAATGGCGGTGGTGGCTCGAAGGGCCGAATGGCCTACTCCTGCACCTATTGTCTATTGTCTATTAATTGAGCTGAAATCAAAAATAGATCTATTCTAGAATATGTAGCACACGGTATTGGGGGTAGGGTACTGACATGGATAGAAAATTGGTTGGCAGACAGGAAACCAAGGGTAGGGATTAACGGGTCCCTTTCAGAATGGCAGGCAGTGACTAGTGGGATACCGCAAGGCTCGGTGCTGGGACCACAGCTATTTACAATATACATTAATGACTTAGATGAAGGGATTAAAAGTAACATAAGCAAATTTGCGGATGATACAAAGTTGGGTGACAGTGCGAACTGTATACTAATAACATTTTGAAGTAAATTTGCACATTAATTGATAATCAGCCCAAAAAGGTGCTAATTGGCTTTTCTGTTGTGTTTTATATTTTAACCCTGTCTTAATTAATTTAGTTATATAATCTTGCACTTAAATTTCATATTTACTCATTATAGTTCCACCGCTGATTTTCTGGCACGCTTCGTTCCAGAGCTTTGCTGGTTTATCCAGCAGGTCAGGGAAATCGGCTATGGGGATAGATGTGCTGGCTCCAGCTTGGCTGGAGTTCCAGAGCCCCGGCCGCTGGTTGCAAATGCAACCCACCGATCGGCCCTGGAAGTCCCGATGAGATCAAGATTGTCTGCCCTGCCCAGCCTGGGTACCACATTTCCGGGGAGACTTCCAGGACACGGGGGATTTCTCGCAGAACCTCTAGCGACTGAATTGACAAATTGGCCGTGGAAGTCCCAATGAGGTCGAGATTGGCTGCCTTGCCTAGCCTAGGTGCCACATTTTTGTGGAGACTTCCAGGGGGGGGATTTCTCTCAGAACCTGTAGCGGAACCCTAGTGTTTTTTTCAATCCGATTGAAGTTGAGCAGTCTAGGACTTTATTCCTTTGAGCACAGGAGGATGAGAGGTACTCAGACAGAGGTGTATAAGAACTTGAGAGGAAAGATTTAATAGAAACATTTGGGGTACCTATTTCACACAGAAGGTGGTGGGTGTATGGAACGAGCTGTCTCAAGAGGTAGTTGAGGCAGGTATTGTTACAATATTTAAGACATTTAGTCAGGTACATGGATAGGAAAGGTTTAGAAGGATATGGGCCAAATGCACACGGGGGGACCAGTATAGATGGGACATCTTGGTTGGCATGGCCAAGTTGGGCCGAAGGGCCTGTTTCCGTGCTGTATGACACTATGTCTGATACTTTCTACTCAGTATCATTCTCAAAAGCACGCATTGAATGGGAGACCAAAACAACACACGTCTGGACACAAGATCGCCATTTTAACTCTGTGTATTTTTGCAATGCGCAGGCACAGCTTTACCATATTGTTGCACGTGTACAGCTTTACAGAATACAGAATACAGAGCTTTATTTGTCATTCGGTACCGAGGTACCGAACGAAATTACGTTACCAGCAGTCACACAACAAAAAAAAGAACCCAAGACACATAACCCCAACACAAACATCCATCACAGTGACTCCAAACACCCCCTCACTGTGATGGAGGCAACAAAACTTCTGCTCTCTTCCCCATGCCCACGGACAGACAGCTCGTCCCCGACCGACCCGCACAGTCCCCGCGGCCGAGCCGCACCGGGCGCTGAAACATCCCGCGGCCGAGCCGGGCGGTGGTAGGCCCCGTGGCCGTACCGTGCGCAGCTAAGTCCCGCGGCCGAGCCGCGCCGGGCGATGGAAGGCCCCGCGGCCGAGCCGCACCAGCGATGTAAAGTCCCGCGGCCGAGCCGCGCCGGGCGATGTTAGGTCCCGCGGCATTGTTGCATTAATACATCACATATCTCCCACCTTAGAATTGTGATACTTTTCTTCCATCTAAAGCATACTAATACGTATAAAACAATCCAATATCATAATGATCTTTATATCCATTATGTTTCCAAAGTATTTTTCTATAACAAAACCCAATTTAAGTAAGTCCAAAAATATGCATCATTTTGTATCCAATTAAATCCAAATCAAAGTTTACATATCCAATTCTTATTTTGAATTTGAGTATCATCTTCAATTTAATTCTATCAACCAAATAACCTAACCACCCCAAAATGCCAAATAAGAGTATTCATGCTACAATCCTTTCCATTAATGATAACCAAATTTTCGTTGCGTTTACATTGTCCATATAACCAAGTCCGTATAGTCAAGTCCGTTGTCAAAATCGTCCGTTTTCAGAATCCGTAGTAATCGGGTCGCTTTCTATTTTGCTTTGGGTACTGCTTACGCCCTGAATTGCTTCCTTCATTGCGCTCTGATGTCACGTCCTCGACAGTGTCATCGTGTTTGCTTTCATTGACGTTTTCCTGTGCAACGCTTCTTTCGTTGACGTCTTCATCGCGTACTGTGGGCGTACCCATGTCCAAATCTATCGAATCTCCCGTTTCATTGGTTGTGGGAGAGTCGGTTTTGCGTTTCCGAATCCGGTCTGTGTGACGTTTCCAGATTTCTACCCAGTTGACGTGAACCTTGACCTGGTACGAGACAGGACCTAGCTTCTTTGCGATGCATCCTGGTACCCATTTCTCCCCTCTCGCATAGTTGCGCACTAGCACACTCTCTCCCTCCTCAAATTCTCGAGCTGGGCACGAATCGTGGTGCAACTTTTGCGAGAATTGTTTTTCACCAATGGTCGCTCTTTCATCTGGCACCACGATGCTGAAACGCGTGTGAATTTTCCTTTTCATCAGCATTTCAGCCGGTTTGCGTTGTAGAAGTTTGCGGCATTGAACGATACGAGATGAGGAATCGAGCGACACGCGTTTGCAGCGGTCCCGACATCATGCGGAGCGCTGCCTTCACCGTCTGCACGGCGCGCTCTGCGAGACCATTGGTTGCTGGATGGTATGGCGCACTTTTGACATGACGAATACCATTCGCTTTCATGAACTTTACGAACTTTTCGCTAGTGAAACATGGGCCGTTGTCAGAAACCAGTGTATGCGGAAGGCCATGTGTCGCCAATACGAAGCGAAGCTTGGCCATAGTGACGTCACTGGTTGATTCACGTGTGATATGCACTTCAATCCATTTTGAATATGCGTCGATGAGAACAAGCAACATCTTTCCCTGTACCGGGCCGGCATAATCGACATGAGCTTGCGACCACGGTTAACTAGGATGCTCCCATGAATGCAATGGTGCTTTGGGCGGATCCCGCTGATGCATTTGGCATTCTGAACATGCTCGGACTTTGTGCTCTGTCCTTATCGATTCCAGGCCACCACACACAACTTCTAGCGATCGCTTTCATCTTCACAATACCCGGATGGGCATCATGCACTTCCTCGATCATTTGCGAGCGACATTGGGGTGGTAGTACGACACGACTACCCCAGAGAAGACAACCCATGTGAACGCTCAGCTCCACTTTACGACTGAAGTAGGGCTTGAAATCATCATTTGGTGGATTGTCTGGCCACCCGCTCACGATGTATTCGCGAACACGAGACAGAATCGGATCCCTCTGCGTCATACCCCCCGACTCCGCTATCTTTAAGAGCTCTATCTAGCTCTCTCTTGAAAGCATCCAGAGAATTGGCCTCCACTGCCTTCTGAGGCAGAGAATTCCACAGATTTACAACTCTCTGACTGAAAAAGTTTTTCCTCATCTCCGTTCTAAATGGCCTACCCCTTATTCTTAAACTGTGGCCCCTGGTTCTGGTCTTCCCCAACATTGGGAAAATGTTTCCTGCCTCTAACATGTCCAATCCCTTAATAATCTTATATGTTTCAATAAGATCCCCTCTCACCCTTCTAAATTCCCGGTATTTATTCACAAAATGCTGGAGTAACTCAGCAGGTTAGGCAGCATCTCAGGAGAGAAGGAATGTGTGACGTTTCGGGTCGAGACCCTTCTACAGTGTATACAAGCCTAGTTGCTCCAGTCTTTCAATATACGACAGTCCCGCCATTCCGGGAATTAACCTAATGAACCTATGCTGCACGCCCTCAATAGTAAGAATATCCTTCCTCAAATTTGGAGACCAAAACTGCACACAGTACTCCAGGTGCGGTCTCACTTGGGCCCTGTACAACTGCAGAAGGACCTCTTTGCTCCTAGTCTACTCTTGTTATGAAGGCCAACATTCCATTGGCTTTCTTCACTGCCTGCTGTACACTAGGACACCCAGATCTCGTTGTACGTCCCCTTTTCCTAACTTGATACCATTCAGATAATAATCTGCCTTCCTATTCCGACCACCAAAGTGGATAACCTCATTTATCCACATTAAAATGCATCTGCCCACTCACACAACCTGTCCAAGTCACCCTGCAACCTCACAGCATCTTCCTCACAGTTCACACTGCCACCCAGATTTGTGTCATCTGCAAATTTGCTAATGGTCCCTTCATCCAAGTCATTAATGTATATTGTAAATAGCTGCGGTCCCAGCACCGAGCCTTGCGGTACCCCACTAGTCACTGCCTGCCATTCTGAAAGGGACCCCTTTACCCCACCCTTTGCTTTCTGTCTGCCAACCAATTTACTATCCATGTCTGAACCCTACACCCAATACCATGTGCTCTGATTTTGCCCACTAATCTCCTACGTGGGACGTTGTCGAAGGCTTTCTGAAAGTCCAGGTACACTACATCGACTGGCTCTCCCCTGTGCATCTTCCTAGTTACATCCTCAAAGAATTCCAGAAGATTAGTCAAACATAATTTTCCCTTCGTAAATCCATGCTGACTCGGAATGATCCTGTTACTGCTATCCAAATGCTCTGCAATTTCATCTTTTATAATTGACTCCAGCATCTTCCCCACCACTGATGTCAGGCTAACTGGTCTATAATTTCCTGTTTTCTCTCTCCCTCCTTTCTTAAAAAGTGGGATAACATTAGCTGCCCTCCAATCCACAGGAACTGATGCTGAATCTATAGAACATTGGAAAATGATCACCAATGTGTCCACGATTTCTAGAGCCACTTCCTTAAGTACTCTGGGATGCAGACCTTCAGGCCCTGGGGATTTATCAGCGTGATGTCTCCGACGACATTCGACTCCGACTACTCTCCGACTACTGTCTCCGACTACATGCTAACTTTGTCCCACCCCTCCCCTGACATCAGTCTCAAGAAGGGTCTCGACCTGAAACGTCACCCATTCCTTCTCTCCCGAGGTGCTGCCTGACCCAATAGGCAATAGGTGCAGGAGTAGACAATAGGTGCAGGAGGAGGCCATTCAGCCCTTCAAGCCAGCTCCGCCATTCAATGTGATCATGGCTGATCATTCTCAATCAGTACCCCGTTCCTGCCTTCTCCCCATATCCCCTGACTCCGCTATCCTTAAGAGCTCTATCTAGCTCTCTCTTGAATGCATTCAGAGAATTGGCCTCCACTGCCTTCTGAGGCAGAGAATTCCACAGATTCAAAACTCTCTGACTGAAAAAGTTTTTCCTCATCTCCGTTCTAAATGGCCTACCCCTTATTCTTAAACTGTGGCCCCTTGTTCTGGACTCCCCCAACATTGGGAACATGTTTCCTACCTCTAATGTGTCCAACCCCTTAATAATCTTATACGTTTCGATAACCCGCTGAGTTACTCCAGCATTTTGTGCCTACCTTCGATTTAAACCAATATCTGCAGATCTTTCCTACATAAGAAGCTATGGGAGTCAGTAGGTTTGTAGTAGATGTAAGCCGATAGTCTGTCTCTTGTGATGGAGACGGTGAGATCTAGAAACAGTAGGGAGATGTTGGAGATGGTCCAAGCCAAGAGGTTCACTTGCACCTCCTCCAACCTCATCTACTGTATCAGACGTTCACTTGCATCTCCTCCAACCTCATCCACTGATTCCCCTGTTCTAGGTGTGGACTCCTGTACATCGGCGAGACCAAGCACAGGCTTGGCAATCGTTTCGCTGAACACCTCCGCTCAGTCCACCTAAATCTACCTGATCTCCCGGTTGCTCAACACTTTAACTCCCCCTCCCATTCCCACACTGACAATGGAGTAGGCCCAGGACAGAAAGGTCAGTCCTCCCACTCCCATTCCCACACTGACCATTCTGTCCTGGGCATCCTCCATTGTCAGAGTGAGCTTACACCCCAGCGCTATGAACATTGACTTCTCTAACTTCAAGTAGCCCTTGCTTTCCCTCTCTCTATCCCCTCCCCCTTTCCAGAGCACCCACCAGTCTTACTGTCTCTGACTACATCCAATCTCTGTCCAGCCCACTTCCCTGACATCAGTCTGAAGAAGGGTCTCGACCCCAAACATCACCCATTCCTTCTCTCCAGAGATGCTGCCTGCCCGCTGAGTTACTCCAGCATTTTGTGACTATCTTCGATTTGAAAAAGCATCTGCAGTTCCTTCCTACACTGTTTTGAATGAACTCAGAGACTGAGTCTCCAGAGAACTCTGGGGTCGAGAACTCTGAAGATCCACCAGCCTCCAGATGAAGAGGTTTCTCCTCACCTTGGTCATTTATAGCCCACCCTTACTCTGAGATTGTGCCCCTTGCCCTGGATACCACAGCCAGGAGAAACCTCCTCCCTGTGTCCAGTCTATCAAGCCTGGTAGAATTTCACAAGTTTCTGCAAGATCGCTGTCGTTTGAACACCAAGAATAGAGGCCAGCTTTACTCTCTTTCTCCTCATGTGACAAATCCGTGTAAACCTGAAACTTAGACTCTGTTTCTCTCTCCATAGACACTGCCTGAACCCCTGAGCACTTCCTGGATTCTCTGATTTTACCACAGGAAACTGTTTGGAGAATCTTCAATGCACTCCCTCTATTGAAAGTGCACCTTTCATTAGGTAAGGGCACCAGGTTTGTACACAATCCTTCAGTTATGGTCTCAATAAAGACACACAGCAGAAAGCATTCTATCCAGATGCATTACAACTTGGTTTGGAAACTTATCTGCGTAAAACCACAAGATATTACAAGAGTTGTGGATGTAGCCGAGTCCATCAGACAACCCCCCCCCCCCACCATGGACTACATTAACACTTCACGCTGCCTCAGGAAAACAGCCAACATCATCAAAGACCACTCAGACTAGGGTCATTCCCACTTTTCCCACTCTTCCGTCAGGCAGACACTACAAAAGCATGAAGACACATACTAGCACATTCAGGAGCAAATACTTCCCTGCTGCTGTCAGATTATTGAATGGTCCTCCCATAAAATATAGGGATAATCCCAGTCTCACAATCTAACAACAGTAATACCAATAATAAACCAACAGCAATAGCTCACTGAGGTTCTTGCACATTTTAATTGCACTTTCTCTGTAACTGTAACCCGGTAGACTATATTCCACACTGGTATATTTCTTTTTGTGCTACCCGTTGTACTTTTGTAAAGCTTCATTGTATCATGTATAGAATGATTTGACTGGATTGTATGCAGAGTTTTTTACTGTATCTCAATACACGTGACAATAATAATCCAATTCCAAGGCCAGGTATAATTCTGGTGACCAATTCCAGGTACCCACGGTGATCCCACACTGACTGTACTTGACACACGGTGCCAGGACAACAAGAGGATCGTCAGTCAGAGCCAAAGAAGTGACCAGCCCTGTGATCCCAGGATAGGAACTCCAGCACTCCAACACATCACAACTTGGTAGTCTGTGATCTGTGAAATATCCCAGGACAGGGGACTGGACAACTGGATAAATCCTGGGCCAGTATCCAGGCACCGTGCGATATTGTGGAATAGGAGCCCAGGCCTCAAGGTAGATACTGGGACAGAAACGTACAACTGGTGAAGATTCACCCAACTGCAACAAACAAGGCAGGAGCCCTGACATCCTGGGAATTCCAGGACAATAACCACCTCTCAGGGAAAGTGCTTACAGATCCCAGGAAGTACATTCACCCAGTCAGAGGGAATGGGGAGTCTTTCATCAACATTAAATAGCTGGTCTGGAAACCTGAACACTCCACAGCTTGTGAGGGATTTGGGTTTACAGGATCATTATCCTCACAAACTGTCACTGGTGTCCATGCGGGAGGTATCCTGGGATAAACTGGACGACAGCAAACCAACTCGACCAGAAGATCTTCCTTGGAGATTTCTCCAAATGATCCTCTCAGCTAATTCACTGGTGAGGAATCCTAAATGGCCCCCTGCTCAGTCCACAGACGGTCACAGCAGTGACGATGAAGACTTCAGTGATTTCTTTGAAGTGAAAGGGCCAGGAAATTCTGGAATGAACCCTCTGGATATCATTGCTGCCATTTTCCTCTGTGCCGACCACTCTCTTCAGCAGGAACTGATGCTGAAGATGTCTCTGTGCCAACTTGCATTGCCCTTTCTGCTGCCGGAAGGGCACAGTTACCCCAGGGACAAGGTGAGGGGACCCATGGAAGGGTCTGGTGCCACCCTTCTCCTCTGGGCCATGAGGCCCATTGTTAAAATGTGGTGCCCACAATCTCCCCCAGGGAGCAGCCCCGTTGTGGAGATGCCCATCGTGACAGCACCCGTGCCAACTGTCTCCTTCCTCAGACTCGGAAGGTGCACGGTGTCCAAATCCAGGGTCCTCAATCTCACCTTGAGCCAGACCCAGCTGGAGCAGAACATCTTCCTGCACTCCGGGATGGAATGTGGGAATGTGCCTCGTGGGATATCGGATGGGATGGCTGAGATCAGCTGGTATCTACCTTCTGGGAAGAGCAACACGGACATTTTCCCAGAGGCTGCTACATTCATCAACCTCCGAGGTGATGCTGAAACTTACCAGGGACACACTCGGTTTCTGGCAAAAGTCTCTGCTGCTCTCTTTATTTTCATTGACGTTATCGGTGAGAAGGAAAGAGAATTCCTCACCTCTCTCGCACAGTCACCGGCAAAACTCTTTCTGATAGTGAACACTCGCATCAGTCAGCAACAAATCACCCCTGAGCAGGTAAAGAAGCTGTTCAAAGATCTGAAGTTACAACCTCAACAATGCATTGTTCGGACAAATGTAAACGAGACCGAACTTGTGGAAAAACTACGTTCTCAGATAGAACAAGTGATTCCCATGAGTGACGGGGTTCAGAGCTTCCTGAGTCTGGAACAAATGGGTGACATTGCGAGGGAAAGTGGGATTCAGGTCGATGAACATCAGCCTGAAATACAACAGGCCAAGGACCTGACGTCCAAACCACAGAGAGAGGCCGACCCTGGATACGGCAGGGAACCAGAGGATCCATGTCACCGGCATTCACCAGGTCTCCCAGTGGGAATGATTGGTGTTGCACCAGCTGGAAATAACCAGGCTGAAAATCGGAGCCCCCTACAACTAGTGAGGGATTTGGGTTTACAGGATCATTATCCTCACAAACTGTCACTGGTGTCCATGCGGGAGGTATCCTGGGATAAACTGGATGACAACAAACCAACTCGACCAGAAGATCTTCCTTGGAGATTTCTCCAAATGATCCTCTCAGCTAATTCACTGGCGAGGAATCCTGAATGGCCCCCTGCTCAGTCCACAGACGGTCACAGCAGTGACGATGAAGACTTCAGTGATTTCTTTGAAGTGAAAGGGCCAGGAGATTCTGGAATTAACCCTCTGGATATCATTGCTGCCAATTTCCTCTGTGCCGACCACTCTCTCCAGCAGGAACTGATGCTGAAGATGTCTCTGTGCCAACTTGCATTGCCCTTTCTGCTGCCGGAAGGGCACAGTTACCCCAGGGACAAGGTGAGGGGACCCATGGAAGGGCCTGGTGCCACCCTACTCCTCTGGGCCATGAGGCCCATTGTTAAAATGTGGTGCCCACAATCTCCCACAGGGAGCAGCTGTGTTGTGGAGATGCCCATCGTGACAGCACCCGTGCCAACTGTCTCCTTCCTCAGACTCGGAAGGTGCACGGTGTCCAAATCCAGAGTCCTCAATCTCACCTTGAGCCAGACCCAGCTGCAGCAGAACATCTTCCTGCACTCCGGGATGGAATGTGGGAATGTGCCTCGTGGGATATCGGATGGGATGGCTGAGATCAGCTGGTATCTACCTTCTGGGAAGAGCAACACGGACATTTTCCCAGAGGCTGCTGCATTCATTAACCTCCGAGGTGATGCTGAAACTTACCAGGGACACACTCGGTTTCTGGCAAAAGTCTCTGCTGCTCTCTTTATTTTCATTGACGTTATCAGTGAGACGGAAAGAGAATTCCTCACCTCTCTCGCACAGTCACCGGCAAAACTCTTTCTGATAGTGAACACTCGCATCAGTCAGCAACACATCACCCCTGAGCAGGTAAAGAAACTGTTCAAAGATCTGAAGTTACAACCTCAACAATGCATTGTTCGGACAAATGTAAAAGAGACCGAACTCGTGGAAAAACTACGTTCTCAGATAGAACAAGTGATTCTAATGAGGGACAGGGACCAGAGCTTCCTGAGTCTGGAACAAATGGGTGACATTGCGAGAGAAAGTGGGATTGAGGTCGATGAACATCAGTCTGAAATACAACGGGTCAAGGACCTGACGTCCAAACCACAGAGAGAGGCCGACCCTGGAGACGGCAGGGAACCAGAGGATCCATGTCACCGACATTCACCAGGTCTCCCAGAGGGAATGGCTGGTGTTGCACCAGCTGGAAATAACTTTGCAAAGTTACAACCACAACAATGTGTTTTTCAAACAAAAGTAAGTGTGGCAACACTTGTAGAAAAATGTAAATCTCCATTACAACAAGTAACATGGATGAGTGACGGGGACCAGAGCTTCCTGAGTCTGGAACAAAGGGGTGACATTGCGAGAGAAAGTGGGATTCAGGTCGATGAACATCAGCCTGAAATACAACGGGCCAAGGACCTGACGTCCAAACCACAGAGGGAGGCTGACCCTGGAGACGGCAGGGAACCAGAGGATCCATGTCACCGGCATTCACCAGGTCTCCCAGTGGGAATGATTGGTGTTCCACCAGTTGGAAATAACCAGGCTGAAAATCGGAGCCCCCTACAACTAGTGAGGGATTTGGGTTTACAGGATCATTATCCTCACAAACTGTCACTGGTGTCCATGCGGGAGGTATCCTGGGATAAACTGGACGACAGCAAACCAACTCGACCAGAAGATCTTCCTTGGAGATTTCTCCAAATGATCCTCTCAGCTAATTCACTGGCGAGGAATCCTGAATGGCCCCCTGCTCAGTCTTCAAAAGACAACAACGATGATGTAGAAGATTTCAGCCATTTGTTTCTTGCACAAGAGCCAGGAGATTCTGGGATGAACCCTCTGGATATCATTGCTGCCATTTTCCTCTGTGCTGACCACTCTCTCCAACAGGAACTGATGCTGAAGATGTCTCTGTGCCAACTTGCATTGCCCTTTCTGCTGCCGGAAGGGCACAGTTACCCCAGGGACAAGGTGAGGGGACCCATGGAAGGGCCTGGTGCCACCCTTCTCCTCTGGGCCATGAGGCCCATTGTTAAAATGTGGTGCCCACAATCTCCCACAGGGAGCAGCCGCGTTGTGGAGATGCCCATCGTGACAGCACCCGTGCCAACTGTCTCCTTCCTCAGACTCGGAAGGTGCACGGTGTCCAAATCCAGAGTCCTCAATCTCACCTTGAGCCAGACCCAGCTGCAGCAGAACATCTTCCTGCACTCCGGGATGGAATGTGGGAATGTGCCTCGTAGGATATCGGATGGGATGGCTGAGATCAGCTGGTATCTACCTTCTGGGAAGAGCAACAAGGACATTTTCCCAGAGGCTGCTGCATTCATCAACCTCCGAGGTGATGCTGAAACTTACCAGGGACACACTCGGTTTCTGGCAAAAGTCTCTGCTGCTCTCTTTATTTTCATTGACGTTATCGGTGAGACGGAAAGAGAATTCCTCACCTCTCTCGCACAGTCACCGGCAAAACTCTTTCTGATAGTGAACGCTTACACCAGTGAGCAACACATCAACCCTGAGCAGGTAAAGAAACTGTTCAAAGATCTGAAGTTACAACCTCAACAATGCATTGTTCGGACAAATGTAAACGAGGCCAAACTTGTGGAAAAACTACGTTCTCAGGTAGAACAAGTGATTCTAATGAGGGACAGGGACCAGAGCTTCCTGAGTCTGGAACAAATGGGTGACATTGCGAGGGAAAGTGGGATCCAGGTCGATGAACATCAGCCTGAAATACAACGGGCCAAGGACCTGACCAAAATACTGGGCAGTCTTGACCCAGCAGACATCACTGGGTATAAAAAGAGAGTGCTGCCCTTTCATGGGGAGCCCTGGCAAGGGCTGTCTAAAGTTGAGAAAGAGAAGTCTCGGATGAAACTCCGTGGGGACAGAACCACAGAGACATATAACCACGAGCTGGACCAAGAGAAGAAAAGAATCCGGGAAGCTCAGCTCAGACAGAGCCTGTCGGAGGAGATGCAGATGTTCATTGACCACCTCACCGGTCCTGGTGGGGATGTCAGGGCCATTTCCTTGCAGTGGCTGAAGCTGATGCTGGACAGTAAATCAAGGGAAATCATGGCAGGGTTGCGCAGGGATTATAAAGAACTGAGCAAAGATTCAATGCAGAAGGTCAAGGAGCTGAAGAACATGGATCAGAGGATGACTGATAGTTCCCTGGGACTTGAGCATTTCATGAGGGAACTGGGCCAGGTTTATGAACTCTCAGTGACACAACACAACATCAAGCAACAAATACAGATCCACCCACATGTGCTTCAGTTACCGGGTGTTGCTGCTGAACTGTTGCTGGATGGGTTCCCACTGGAGCTCATTGATGGAGATGTCTCCAACGTTCCTGTTTCATGGATCACTGCTGTACTGGAAGCAGTGGCTGAGAAGGTGGGACGTGCTTCCCGAGTGTTTGTGCTGACAGTGATTGGAGTTCAGAGCACGGGCAAGTCCACGCTCCTCAATACAATGTTCTGTTTGCGGTTTGCTGTGAGCAGCGGCCGATGTACTCGAGGGGCCTACATGCAGCTGATGAAGGTCACAGGGAGCCTGGCGGAGGAGCTGGGCTGTGACTTCATCCTGGTCATTGACACGGAGGGGTTGAGAGCTCCAGAACTTGCAACACTAACAGACAGCTATGAACACGACAATGAGCTGGCAACATTCGTGGTGGGATTAAGCAACATAACGTTGGTAAACATAGGCATGGAAAACATCGCAGAGATGAAAGATATTTTACAGATTGTTGTTCATTCCTTACTCCGTATGAAGCAGACGGGGAAAAGACCAAAGTGTATATTTGTCCACCAGAATGTTGGGGATGTGAGTGCACACGATCAGAATCTGAGAGGCCGTCAGAAACTCCTGGAACAGCTGGATAAGATGACAGAGGCTGCAGCAAAACTGGAGAAGCTGGAGGGAGTAACGTTCCATGATGTGATGGACTACGATGCTGACAAGGACAACTGGTACATCCCTGGTCTGTGGCAAGGTACTCCCCCAATGGCTGCCGTCAACACTGGCTACAGTGAACATGTCTTCCAACTGAAGAACAGTCTCATTCAATGTTTACTCAAAGGGAAACCAGAACAAGGAGCTTTCACAATCCCAGACTTCACCAAATGGGTGACTGGGCTCTGGGAGCAGGTGAAACATGAGAATTTCATTTTCTGCTTCCAGAACAGTCTGTTTGCAGAGGCTTACAACCAGCTCTCTGTGACGTACAAGGGCTGGGAGTGGGAGCTCCGCAAATACACACACTCCTGGGGAAATGAGGCTGAAAACAGAGTAAACAATGCCAGTGGTGACCTCAACCTACTGCTCCAAACACTGGAACGTGAGATCAGGACGGAGATTAACAAAAGGGAGGGTGAGACTCTGGATAAACTAAAAGCTCTGTTTGAAAGTGGGGCTGATAACATGCAGCTGATGGAGAAATACAGGGAGGAGTTCAAGCTCAGCATCTCCAGTTTATGTTCACGGCTTCAGTACGATTCAATGCAGAGATGTAGGGATGCTGTGAACAGACGTGTGGGACTGCAGGAAGTGGATGCTAGTTGGAATAAATTTCACCAGAAGATCGAACAACAGGTCAAGGAGCTTTTATTAAAGTGTAAAGGGTCAAATCAGGAGTTGGGTGACAAGGAACTGCAAACTGCCTTTGGAAAGATGTGGCAAGACACACTGTCACAGCTGGACTATCAGCCCTGCAGAGAAAGAAACATTGAACAGGAGATTGAAAATCTTCTCAGAGACCACACAGCAGCTCAAGGAAGGGTGATTAATAAAATGCTAGGAAGAAAATCTCTCAGTAAACAGGGAACCCAGTGCTTTCAAATTGAAGGGAAACACATCAATACGACATGGGTGAGATTTGTTAAAACCACAGTTAGGATATCCTCGCACCATGCAGATGTTAATCAGGCAACCATGATAACACGGTCCCTCGAGGATGAATGCCATCAATGGATCAGTGACATCACAAAAATGGACATGGATTATGACATTAGATATTGTATTGATCTTTTGAATATTATACAGGAGAAAATGAACAATATTTCACACCCAAACTTCACAATGAGTGAGGAATTCAGGGCTGAGTTTAAACTTCACCTGTGTGGTTACGCTGTACCAAGATTCCAAGAGATGCAGACAAGGTTCATCCAGAAACATGACCCGCGGCAAAGACTGGAAAACATGAATGGTCAATACTTTGATCTCTTCATGGACATTTACACAGAGCAGGATGAGAACCAGAGACAAGGACAACGGTTTGCACAATCTTGTTTCTTGCCAGCTCTCAGAGACGCCACCCTCAAGGCTCTCAGTGTGAACATCGTGGATGATATGAAACAAAATGACCCTAAGAGAAAGTACAGTCTCCGCAACAACTTCACTGTTGCCCTCCTGGTGCACTTGAAACAAAGGGGTACATTTGATGACTATCACCGGTATATCACTGACCTTGAGAATTTGGCCAAAGACTGGCTCCATCAGCAGGTTATTGAACACTGCATGACACAACGTGATGGGGAGAGCACGTTTACCCAACTGGCTAAAGGAATCCTCATACAGATCACTAGGCAAGCTAAAGAGGTTGTTGAACATGCGGTGATGCAGAACTTTGCTGGAAATGCTCAGAGCTTCCTCGACATGTTTGTTGAGAAGTTAAAAACCAGGATCTCAATGCCCAAAGATGAAATGAACCTCGTTCTGTTTCACAGTGACGGCGATGGCAAGAAATGGGCAGAAGCAGTTCTGCCATCTATTGAAGAGGTGGAGCAGAGACTCCTCAGTGAGGTAACAGGCTGGGATGTCCAAGCAAAGATTGGAGAATTATCCATTAAACCCAGTGAAGAGCTGTTCAAAGGGTTATTCAGCTGTACTAAGAAATGTCCTTTCTGTGGGGTTTTCTGTGACTCAGAGACCCCGGTACACTCACAGCATTCTTGTAAGCAGCACAGACCTAATGGACTCAATGGGTATCGTTTCATAAAAAGTGAAGATCTTGTAACTGATGTCTGCACAGCTTCAGTCGCAGGTAATGGATCGTTTAGAAATAAGGACACAAATGGAGAATTCAAACCCTACAAGGATTACCAAAATGTCAATGATTACTACAAATCCTGGACCATCCAGCGGGAGATTTCCACACAGGCAGCATCCTATTGGAAGAGGATTTTCTACTTTTTCAATGAGCAGTTTGCTGAAAAATACAAAGCAAAACCTGCAGAGATCGATGATGCCTGGAACATTGAATGGGATGTGGTGAGGGAAGATCTGAATAAGACGTATAACACAGACATTCAGTCTTGGTGAGGTCTCTTTACGTGCCATTACTCAGTTGGATGTAGAAATGGACAAACTACTTCCCTATGAAGGAAATGGCAGAGTAAATCACACAACATTAAAATTCAAATCTGATTATAAATCATAAAACGATTAGCAGAGCAGAGAGTTTCAACCACTTCTACGAGAATGTTGCCAGGACTCGAGGGCCTGACCTATGGGGAGAGGTTGAACAAGCTAGGACTCTGTTCCTTGGAGCACAGGAGGATGAGGGGTGATCTTATAGACATGTATAAAATCATGAGAGCATCAGATTGGGTAGACACACAGAGTCTTGCCCAGAGTAGGGCAATCGAGAACCAGAGGACATAGGTTTAAGGTGAGGGGGGAAAGATTTATGGAACGAGTATATTTATGGAAGGTGTATAAGATTTATGGATGGTGTGTGGAACGAGCTGCCAAAGGAGGTAGTGGAGGCAGGTACTAATGGAACGTTTAAGAAACATTTAGACAGGTACATGGATAGGACAGGTTTTGAGGGATATGGGCCAAATGCAAGTAGGTGGGACTAGTGTAGATCGGACATGTTGGCCGGTGTGGGCAAGTTGGACCGAAGTGCCTGTTTCCACGCCATAAGACTCTATGAATCTATTTTCTTTTTAAAATTGCTTTTACAGAGGTGACAAAAAGTATGAGATCAAAAGAACAGCTCTCCCTTCACCCTCACCTCACCCTCTCTCCCCTCACCCTCACCTCACTCTCACCCTCCCACCCCTCACCTCACCCTCACCCTCTCTCACCTCACCTTCCCCTCACCCTCCCTTCACCCTCTCTCCCCTCACCCTCACCTCACCCTCTCCCCTCACCCTCACCCTCTTTCCCCTCACCCTCCCCTCACCCTCTCTCCCCTCACCCTCCCCTCACCCTCACCCTCTTTCCCCTCACCCTCACCTCACCCTCTCTCCCCTCACCCTCTTTCCCCTCACCCTCGCCTCACCCTCCCTCCCCTCACCCTCCCCTCACCATCACCCTCAGCCTCCCCTCATACCCTCCCCCCCATCACCCTCCCCCTCCCCTCACGATCACCCTCACCTTTACTCTCCCCTCATCCTCCCCTCACCCTCATCCTCCCCTCACCCTCCCCTCACCCTCCCCTCACCCTCACTCTCCCCTCACCCTCATCCTCCCCTCACCCTCATCCTCCCCTCACCCTCATTCTCCCCTCCCCTCACCCTCACCCTCACTCTCCCCTCACCCTCATCCTCCCCTCACCCTCATCCTCCCCTCACCCTCATTCTCCCGTCCCCTCACCCTCCCCTCACCCTCACCCTCACTCTCCCCTCACCCTCATCCTCCCCTCACCCTCACTCTCCCCTCACCCTCATTCTCCCCTCACCCTCACTCTCCCCTCACTCTTATTCTCCCCTCACCATCACCCTCACTCTCCCCCCACCTTCATTCTCCCCTCAACCTCCCCTCACCCTCACTCTCCCCTCACCATCACCCTCACTCTCCCCTCACCATCACCCTCACTCTCCCCTCACCATCACCCTCACTCTCCCCTCACCCTCACTCTCCCCTCACCCTCACCCTCCCACCCTCACCCTCGCCTTCCCCTCACCCCCCCAACCTCCCCCTGATTTCACTCACGGAACAGGAGTTTGTCAGCCATGGGATGGATGTCTCCTGCAGCAGCAGCAAAGAGCCCGACACCAGTAGGTTCATTGGTCAAGATGCAATGTTCACACTTGCCTTCTGTTTACAGTTTAAAGAGCAGTGCACGGTGTCATTCAATGGAGCTGGGAAAGAAATGATATTTTAAACAGTTCAATAGTGTTTTATTTGTCACGTATACAACTGCTCAATGAAATTTATTTTGCTTCTGTTACACATGTGGTCATCCTGCGACCTCCATGTACTGGAGCAGTTTCCCCAAACCAACGTCTCTCCCCTCTCTTCACTCCCCCTCTCCTCTTCCCATCCCCTCTCTTCTTCCCTCCTCCCCTCCCACTCTCCTCCTCCCCTCTCCTCCTCCCCTCCCTCCCTCCACTCCCCTCTCCTCCGCTGTCCTCCCCTCTTCACTCCCCTCCCCCCTCTCCTCTCCTCTCCTCCCCCTCCCTACACCCTTCCCCTCTCCCCCCTCTCCCTCTCCCCTCCACCCACTACTCCCCTTCCCCCCTCCCCCGCTCTCTCCTCTCCTCCCCTTTAGAAACATAGAAAATAGGTGCAGGAGTAGGCCATTCGGCCCTCCGAGCCTGCACCGCCATTTAATATGATCATGGCTGGTCATCCAACTCAGTATCCCGTACCTGCCTTCTCTCCATACCCCCTGATCCCTTTAGCCACAAGGGCCACATCTAACTCCCTCTTAAATATAGCCAACGAACTGGCCTCAACTACCTTCTGTGGCAGAGAATTCCACAGATTCACCACTCACTCTCTGTGTGAAAAAAAACTTTCTCATCTCGCTCCTGAAAGACTTCCCCCTTATCCTTAAACTGTGACCCCTTTTCTGGACTTCCCCAACATTGGGAACAATCTTCCTGCATCTAGCCTGTCCAACCCCTTAAGAATTTTGTAAGTTTCTATAAGATCCCCCCTCAATCTTCTAAATTCCAGCGAGTACAAGCCGAGTCTATCCAGTCTTTCTTCATATGAAAGTCCTGCCATCCCAGGAATCAATCTGGTGAACCTTCTCTGTACTCCCTCTATGGCAAGAATGTCTTTCCTCAGATTAGGAGACCAAAACGGTACGCAATACTCCAGGTGCGGTCTCACCAATGCCCTGTACAACTGCAGCAGAACCTCCCTGCTCCTATACTCAAATCCCCTCGCTATGAATGTCAACATACCATTCGCTTTCTTCACTGCCTGCTGCACCTGCATGCCTACTTTCAATGACTGGTGCACCACGACACCCAGGTCTCGTTGCATCTCCCCTTCCCCTAATCGGCCACCATTCAGATAATAGTCTGCTTTCCTGTTCTTGCCACCAAAGTGGATAACCTCACATTTGTCCACATTATACTGCATCTGCCATGCATTTGCCCACTCACATAACCTATCCAAGTCACCTTGCAGCCTCCTAGCATCCTCCTCACAGCTAACACTGCCCCCCAGCTTCGTGTCATCCGCAAACTTGGAGATGTTGCATTCAATTCCCTTGTCCAAATCATTAATATATATTGTAAATAGCTGGGGTCCCAGCACTGAGCCTTGCGGTACCCCACTAGTCACTGCCTGCCATTCTGAAAAGGACCCGTTTATTCCTACTCTTTGCTTCCTGTCTGCCAGCCAGTTCTCTATCCACATCAAAACTGAACCCACAATACCGTGTGCTTTAAGTTTGCATACTAATCTCTTATGTGGGACCTTGTCGAAAGCCTTCTGGAAGACCAGATATAACACATCCACTGGTTCTCCCTTATCCACTCTACTAGTTACATCCTCGAAAAATTCTATAAGATTCGTCAGACATGATTTACCTTTCATAAATCTATGCTGACTTTGTCCAATGATTTCACTACTTTCCAAATGTGCTGCTATCCCATCTTTAATAACTGACTCTAGCATTTTCCCCACTACCGATGTTAGACTAACTGGTCTGTAATTCCCCGTTTTCTCTCTCCCATTTCTAATTTCCTGTTTGATGCCATCCCCAACTCTACTACTACTGTTAGGTGGCCTGCACACAACTCCCACTAGCGTTTTCTGCCCCTTAGTGTTTCGCAGCTCTACCCATATCGATTCCACATCCTCCAAGCTAATGTCCTTCCTTTCTATTGCGTTAATCTCCTCCCTAACCAGCAATGCTACCCCACCTCCTTTTCCTTTCTGTCTATCCATCCTGAATATTGAATATCCCTGGATGTTCAGCTCCCAGCCTTGGTCACCCTGGAGCCATGTCTCCGTAATCCCAACAATATCATATTCATTAATAACTATCTGCACATTCAACTCATCCACCTTATTCCTAATGCTCCTTACATTGACACACAAAGCCTTCAGGCTTGTTTTTACAACACTCTTACCCCTTATACAATTATGTTGAAAAGTGGCCCTTTTTGATTTTTGCCCTGGATTTGTCTGCCTGCCACTATTACTTTTCACCTTGCTACCTATTGCTTCTACCCTCATTTTATACCCCTCTGTCTCTCTGCTCATGCTCCCATCCCCTTGCCATCCAGAGGGCCCGGGGACACGTCCTGCAACTGACCTTGATGGCGCTGGAGGCATTACCCCGGTTCACCCTCCTACCAGCCCTCGCTCTCCAGCTCTCTCCCGGTTACTCCGTCTACCGAGCCTTGGTGCAAGGTTCCACCGACCGTCAGACCCGGGCGGGTTCCCGGTGCCGCCGGAGACGGTGGTGGAGAGCCGGGCCTG
Source organism: Rhinoraja longicauda (assembly GCF_053455715.1). NCBI lineage: Eukaryota > Metazoa > Chordata > Chondrichthyes > Rajiformes > Arhynchobatidae > Rhinoraja > Rhinoraja longicauda. The sequence continues at coordinate 1,886,157 of NC_135953.1, read as the reverse complement.
CTTGCCGGGAACGCCCCGCTTATTTAATTTGGCCGCAGCTAAGAAATGTATTGTATTTCATACATACTGTAAAATAATAAATATTACTTGGTATTAATTCACACGTTCATAATTAGCTTGATTAGTCGTACAACATGCCGCTTATGCTTGGTCCAACTTGGCCGATGCGCTCTCCCGGTTGTCAAACATTTTAATTCCCATTCCCACACTGACCCATTTGTGTCCTGGGCCTCTCCACTGTCACAGTGAGGCCACACGCAAACCTAGGGGGATAGCACCTCATATTGGCAGCTTGCCACCCAGCTGTATGAATATTCATCTCTCCGTTTTCAAGTAACTCCTGCATTACTTCCTCCCCCCCCCCCCCAGTACTCCCCCTCCCCCACCCGAGTCATCCTACCAGTTCCACTGTTTGCTTCCATATAACCCTGTCGTTAGTCCGTCTTCTCCATCCAGCAATGGGCCATTATGGACTCCACCCTCCCTGAGCTCATCCGTTTTGGCCCTGTTTAGTTCTGGCCTTCTCTATCTTGTAGTCTGGAGAAGGATTCTGACCCAAAATATCACCTATTCCTTTTCTCCAGAGATGCTGCCTGACCCAAAGAGTTATTCCAGCATTATGTGTCTATCTTTGGTACAAACCAACATCTGCAGTTCCTTCCTTCACACATCTGCAATGCCGGTTAGCATTGTGAATTATCTCCACCTTCGTATATGAGATTATTGCAAAAGTATCAAGAAATGTGGTTACAATTGTGTAGGATGGTTATGGTCACCTTGTTTAAGAAAGGAGATTGGAGTTTTGGAAGTGGTTTAAATCAAATTACAAAGTTAATTCCTAGAATAAGATACTTGTATCACAAAAGGAATCAGATTGTTCTATGGAATAATCTGTACTGTTCTATGAAAGGTTAAAGAAGTTTGATCTCCTTCTATATATCCACCACCTTCTGAGTGACAAGGTAGCCCCACAATATCCTATTAAACCTTGCCCCTCTAACCATGAACTGATATCCTCTAGATCTTGATTCCCCTCCCCTGGGTAAAAGACTACATTCACCCTATCTATTCCCCTCATGATTTTGACACGTCTATAATATGACGATCTAATTACGAGGATATTGCCAGGACTTGGGTGTGTGAGCGATGGGGAGAGGTTATGAGGGAGCTCCCAGTGAGCACTGCACAGCCGTGCTGGAGCCGACCCGGCCACTGGCGCGGAGCCGATCAAGACCGACCTCGGCCGGTGAACACCGTGAACAAGGACGAGCCCGGCGGCCGAGCGAGGAAGGATATCGGTGAGAGTGGAGGGGTGTCAGAGAGCCGTCGCCTGCGGTCGGTCGGTCGAGGATTGGGCTGCGTCAGCCCCGGCAGTCGGTGAATGCCGGTGGTCAGTCGAAGACCCGCCGCCGAGAACAGAGCAGGACCCGGCGTTGGAGGGAGTATTGCCCGTAACAGAGGGTCCCAGCATTAGGGGGGGACCGCCTGTAACAGAGGGTCCCGGCATTAGGGGGGGAACTGCCTGTAACAGAGGGTCCCGGCATTAGGGGGGGAGCTGCCTGTAACAGAGGGTCCCAGCATTAGGGGGGGAGCTGCCTGTAACAGAGGGTCCCGGCATTAGGGGGTATAGACAATAGGTGCAGGAGGAGGTCATTCAGCCCTTCGAGCCAGCACCGCCATTCAATGCGATCATGGCTGATCACTCTCAATCAGTACCCCGTTCCTGCCTTCTCCCCATACCCCCTCACTCCGCTATCCTTAAGAGCTCTATCCAGCTCTCTCTTGAAAGCATCCAACGAACTGGCCTCCACTGCCTTCTGAGGCAGAGAATTCCACACCTTCACCACTCTCTGGCTGAAAAAGTTCTTCCTCATCTCCGTTCTAAATGGCCTATCCCTTATTCTTAAACTGTGGCCCCTTGTTCTGGACTCCCCCAACATTGGGAACATGTTTCCTGCCTCTAATGTGTCCAATCCCCTAATTATCTTATATGTTTCAATAAGATCCCCCCTCATCCTTCTAAATTCCAGTGTATACAAGCCTAATTGCTCCAGCCTTTCAACATACGACAGCCCCGCCATTCCGGGAATTAACCTAGTGAACCTACAGGTATTGCCTGTAACAGAGGGTCCCGGCATTAGGGGGTATTGCCTGTAACAGAGGGTCCCGGCATTAGGGGGGGAACTGCCTGTAACAGAGGGTCCCGGCATTAGGAGGGAGCTGCCTGTAACAGAGGGTCCCGGCATTAGGGGGGGAACTGCCTGTAACAGAGGGTCCCGGCATAAGGGGGGGAACTGCCTGTAACAGAGGGTCCCGGCATTAGGGGGGAGCTGCCTGTAACAAGGAGGGGGGGGTCACTGATTATAAACAGATGAATGAGTTTCCATGCTATATGACTGTACGACCTCAGCCTCCTGCGAGCCGAGGAATAAAGTCCTAGCCTGTCCAACCTACTCCTGTAAATCTGGCCCTCATGTCCCAGAGTGTTACAGCAGGGAATCTGACCATTCGGCCCAACTTGTCCACAAATTGGCCGCGCCGGGCACTGTTAAGTCCCGCGGCCAAGCCGCGCGATGGAAGGCCCCGCGGCCGAGCCGCGCGATGGAAGGCCCCGCGGCCGAGTCGCACCTGGCACTGTTAGGTCCCGCGGCCGAGCCGCGCCGGGCACTGTTAGATCCCGCGGCCGAGCCGCGCGATGGAAGGCCCCGCGGCCGAGCCGCGCGATGGAAGGCCCCGCGGCCGAGCCGCACCTGGCACTGTTAGGTCCCGCGGCCGAGCCGCACCTGGCACTGTTAGGTCCCGCGGCCGAGTCACGCCAGCGATGTTAAGTCCAGCGGCCGAGCCGCGCAATGGAAGGCCCCGGGGGCGATGGAAGACCCCGCGGGCGATGGAAGGCCCCACGGGCGATGGAAGGCCCCGCGGCCGAGCCGCGCCCCGGGGAAGAGACCTAATAAAAGAAAGGTTTCCCCCACCCCACCACCTCCCGCCCCACCCCACCCCACCCACACATACACAGCCAAAAACAAAAACAAAAACCATCCCAACACCGACACACAAACAAAAATAAAGGAAAAAAGACAAACAGACTGCCAGCAAGCCGCAGCCGTTAGGCGCAGCCACACGTGACCAATAAAGGCGTAGACTATTTTCAAAATGGGGAGCGAATCCAGAAATCGGAGGTGCAAAGGGACTTGGGAGCTGGTGCAGGATTCCCCAAAAGTTACTCTGCAAATCAAATCGGTAGTAAAGAAAGCAAACGCAATATTAGAATTTATTTCTGGACGGGTAAAATACAAAAACAGGGATGTGATGCTGAGGCTCTATGAGGCGCTGGTCAGGCAGCATTTGGAATATTATGAGCAATTTTGGACACCATATCTAAGGAAGGATGTGCTGGCTCTGGAGAGGGTCCAGAGGAAGTTTACCAGAATGATCCCAGGAATGAGTGGGTGAACATATGATGAGTGTTTGACGACACTGGGCCTGTACTCACTGGAGTTTAGAAAATGAGAGGGGACCTTATTGAAACATCCAGAATAGTGAAAGGCCTGGATCGAGTGGATGTGGAGAGGATGTTTCCACTAGTGGAAAGGTCTAGGACTAGAGGTCATAGCCTCAGAATTAAAGGACATTATTTTAGGAAGGAGATAGAAGGAATTTCTTTAGTCAGAGGGTGGTGAAATTCTTTGTCACAGAAGGATATGGAGGCCAAGTCAGTGGATATTTTTACGGTAGAGATGGATAGATTATTGATTAGTACGAGTGTCAGAGGTTATGGGGAGAAGGCCAGTCAGAAAAGGTCGGGAACAGAGCAAGGAAGACCGTTGGCTGAGAGCAAAGTAAGTGTTAATTGCTGTGTGTAAAGGCAGTTTAAAAAGAGCGCCAAGAGGCCGTTTGTAGTCAGTCAGAAAAGCTCATAACTCCAAGCTTGTCAGGAAGGCAGTATAGAAGTGAGTACCTGGATTGGTTGATCAATTAAAGTAGAGGTTTGGTAAATTGGCCAATTAAGTAATTTAGTGACTGAAAAAGCAAGACTTGCATAAGAGGTGCAGCCCTGTTGAGGGAAGTGCCCTGTGAGAAAAGTGCGAGTCTTTGGCTGAGGCTGAGGCGAGGAGGCTGAGGCGAGGAGGCTGAGGCGAGGAGGCTGAGGCGAGGAGGCTGAGGCGAGGAGGCTGAGGCGAGGAGGCTGAGGCGAGGAGGCTGAGGCGAGGAGGCTGAGGCGAGGAGGCTGAGGCGAGGAGGCTACGCTTGTTTTTGCGCCTGAATTGTTTTTGACTTCACTGAAGTAATGGCGGACAAGTTGGTGCAGTGTGTTTCCTGCAGGATGTGGGAAGGTAGGGACACCGCTGGAGCTTCTGGGAGCTACACCTGCAAGAACTGTGTCCAGGTGCGGCTCCTGAATGGACGTGTGGCGGAGTTGGAAAAGCAACTGGATGACCTCAGGGCCATCCGGGAATGCGAGAGTTTCCTGGACAGGACCTACTGTGAGGCTGTCACGCCAAGGGTCCAGGTCGAGCGAAGGTGGGAGACCGTTTCAGGGGGGAGCGAACGTGGACTACAGGAGACCCCGGTGGCTGTGCCTATTGCAAACAGGTACACCCTCTTGGGAACTGTTGGGACAGAAGATGCTTCCAGTCCGAGCGGCGGACGTGTTGGCAGATCTAACCCAGGCAAGGAAACTCGACCGGGGAGACCGAAGTCTGGAAGAGCCATAGTAGTGGGTGACTCCATTGTCCGAGGTACGGACAGTAGATTCTGTGGCGGCAGGAGGGACTCGAGGATGGTCTGTTGCCTCTCTGGTGCCAGGGTTCAAGACATCACGGAGCGGCTTCAGAACATCCTAGCGAGGGAAGGCGATCAACCGGAAGTAGTTGTACATGTGGGCACAAACGACGTAGGGAGGAAGAGGAAGGAGATACTGCGAAGTGAGTTTAGAGAGTTAGGAAGAAGTCTGAGAAGTAGGACGTCGAAGGTGGTTGTCTCTGGACTGCTACCTGTACCTCGTGCTGGTGAGGGCAGGAATAGAGAGATCGGGGATATGAATGTATGGCTGAGGGGCTGGTGCAGGGAGCAGGGATTTAGACTTCTAGACCACTGGGATCTGTTCTGGGGTAGGGGTGACCTGTACAAAAGGGACGGGTTACACCTTCACAGCAGGGGGACCAACATTCTGGCAGGTAGGTTTGCTAGTGCTACAAGTGTGGCTTTAAACTAAGTAGTGGGGGGGAGGGGCTGACAAACTGGGAATATGAAGATGGAGTTAATGGGGAAGCGAATAGAGGAGAAATTGCAAAGGACTCTCAAATGAATGGGAAGGGAAGTTCTAGAAGGGATAAGAGAGTAAGGTCAGGGCCAATTGTGACCGGTGTGAGAGGGGAGGTGAATACCAAAATTAAAGTGTTGTATTTAAATGCGCGAAGTATAAAAAATAAAGTGGATGAGCTTGAGGCTCAGTTAGACATTGGCAAGTATGATGTTGTGGGAATCACTGAGACATGGCTACAAGAGGACCAGGGCTTGGAACTGAATATTCAGGGGTACACAACATATAAAAAAGACAGACAGGTGGGCAGAGGGGGTGGGGTCGCTCTGTTGGTGAGGAATGATATTCACTCCCTTGCAAGGGGTGACATAGAATCAGGAGATGTAGAATCAGTATGGGTAGAAATGAGGAATTGTAAGGGTAAAAAGACCCTAATGGGAGTTATCTACAGGCCCCCAAACAGTAGCCTCGACATAGGGTGCAAGTTGAACGAGGAGCTAAAATTGGCATGTCGTAAATGTAATGCTACGGTGGTTATGGGAGATTTCAACATGCAGGTAGACTGGGAAAATCAGGTTGGTAATGGACCCCAGGAAAGAGAGTTTGTGGAGTGTCTCCGAGATGGATTCTTAGAACAGCTTGTACTGGAGCCTACCAGGGAGAAGGCAATTCTGGATTTAGTGTTGTGTAATGAATCTGATCTGATAAGGGGACTCGAGGTAAAAGAGCCATTAGGATGCAGTGACCACAATATGATAAGTTTTACTCTACAAATTGAGAGGGCGAAGGGAAAATCGGAAGTGTCAGTATTACAGTATAGCAAAGGGGATTACAGAGGCATGAGGCAGGAGCTGGCCAGAATTGGCTAGAAGGAGGCCCTTGCAAGGAAAACGGTGGAACAGCAATGGCAGGTATTGCTGGGAATAATGCAGAAGTTGCAGGATCAATTTATCCCAAAGAGGAGGAAAGATTCTAAGGGGAGTAAGAGACACCCGTGGCTGACAAGGGAAGTCAAGGACAGCATAAAAATAAAAGGGCAGAAGTACAACAAAGCAAAGAAGAGTGGGAAGCCAGAGGATTGGGACTCTTTTAAAGAGCAACAGAAGATGACTAAGAAGGCAATACGGGGAGAAAAGACGAGTTACATAGAAACATAGAAACATAGAAAATTGGTGCAGGAGTAGGCCATTCGGCCCTTCGAGCCTGCACCACCATTCAATATGATCATGGCTGATCATGGCTGATCATCCAGCTCAGTAACCTGTACCTGCCTTCTCTCCATACCCCCTGATCCCTTTAGCCATAAGGGCCACATATAACTCCCTCTTAAATATAGCCAATGAACTGGCCTCAACTACCTTCTGTGGCAGAGAATTCCACAGACTCACCACTCTGTGTGAAGAAATGTTTTCTCATCTCGGTCCTAAAAGACTTCCCCCTTATCCTTAAGCTGTGACCCCTGGTTCTGGACTTCCCCAACATCGGGAACAATCTTCCCGCATCTAGCCTCTCCAACCCCTTAAGAATTTTATATGTTTCAATAAGTATAGTGTACAGTTTTGGTCTCCTAATCTGAGGAAAGACATTCCAGCCTTAGAGGGAGTACAGAGAAGGTTCACCAGATTGATCCCTGGGATGGCAGGACTTTCATATGAAGAAAGACTGGATAGATTAGGCTTATACTCGCTGGAATTTAGAAGACTGAGGGGGGATCTTATTGAAACATATAAGGGGCTGCAGAATGGGGTCCACACGGTTCCATTCTGGTCATTCCGTAAGTTTGGAGCAGCAGCTCCTTCAGGGCTTTATACTTATTGTGGGCGGGTGGGTCCTCGAGGAACTCTGTGACCTCCTCGGCCGTGTCCTGGTCAAGGGATCCCGCCAGGTGGAAAAAACATGTGTCATCTGTTGTGATGCCCCGCAGCTGGAACTGAGCCTCCGCTTAGTGTAACCAAACGCGAGGTCGGGTGGTCCAGAATGTCGGGTGCTTGATGGATACTGCGTCGACAGACGTGGCCTGGCCGGACGAACGGTCGGCTTTCCATTTTGCGTCCATTATATCAGCAATGGACTGTTCGGGGTCACCAATGTGACGTGTCGAAAAAGGCCCGAAATAAAGGCGAGGAGCCGGGTATTTCGGGAGGTTTGATTTTATTGCGTTTGCTAGACCGGTCAAGTCTGCCAGAGTAAAATCGCGCCCAAAACCTCGTCCTTTATATCCATAGCAAAGGGCCACCCCCCCTGGACCGGTCCATTCCCGTGCCGAGGGGTCGGTAGTGGTATGGCCCGACCCTTGGAAGCCGCCACAGTACTCCAATAACGTGCTCTAATTTTGCACACTAATCTCTTGTGTGGGACCTTGTCAAAGACGTTTTGAAAGTCCAGATACACCACATCCACTGGCTCTCCCTTATGCATTCTACTTGTTACATCCACAAAAATTCTAGAAGATTAGCCAAGCATGATTTCCCCTTCATAAATCCATGTTGACTTTGACCGATCCTGTCACTGCTTTCTAAATGTGCTGCTATAACATTTTTAATAATTGACTCAAGCATCTTCGCCACTACCGATGTAAGGCTAACTGTTCTATAATTGCTTGTTTTCTCTCTCCCTTCTTTCTTAAAAAGTAGGGTTACATTAGCTACCCTCCAGTACACAGGAACTGATCCAGAGTCGAGAGAACATTGGAAAATGATCACCAATACATGTATCTGCATTAACTCCATCTGCCCTTTTTCCAGTCCATTGGCCCAATTGATCAAGATCCCTTTGTAATTGTAGTCAACCTTCACTGTTCAACTGATTATAGTTTCATCTACTTGCTTCATACATTGTCCTACAATCAGTCTGAAGAAGTGTCCCAACTTGAAACTATGAAAGATGGGTTGACTGGGCTTGTAGAGGATCTTATTGAAACAGATAAGATTATTAGGGGATTGGACACACTAGAGGCAGGAAACATGTTCCCAATGTTGGGGGAGTCCAGAACCAGGGGCCACAGTTTAAGAATAAGGGGTAGGCCATTTAGAACGGAGATGAGGAAAAACTTCTTCATTCAGAGAGTTGTAAATCTGTGGAATAAGAAAATTCACAAAATGCTGGAGTAACTCAGCAGGCCAATACCTTGACCTGATGAAATATTGCCTTGATATCCGCCCTCAAAGCCACTGGCTCTTGTCTGAATCTGATGAGAACTCCGATGAGTGAGTTCGTTAGGTCTGGACCCTGCAGCAGTTGACAGTTAAGTGATTTACCCTTCAAAACTGCAGCACAGTCGAAGACCACTCTTAAAGTTCCTTTCTGTGAATGTATCACAAAATGCTGGAGTAACTGCCTGGAGGGCAGCATCTTGGAGAGAGGGAATGGGTGACGTTTTGGGTCGAGACCCTTCTTCAGACTGATGTCAGGGGGGCGGGACAAAGGAAGGATATAGGTGGAGACTGGAAGATAGAGGGAGATCTGGGAAGGGGGAGGGGAAGGGAGAGACAGAGGGACTGTTTAAAGTTGGAGAAGTCGATGTTCATACCACCGGGCTGCAAACTGCCCAGGCGAAATATGAGGTGCTGTTCCTCCAATTTCCGGTGGGCCTCACTATGGCACTGGAGGAGGCCCATGACAGAAAGGTCAGACTGGGAATGGGAGGGGGAGTTGAAGTGCTCGGCCACCGGGAGATCAGTTTTGTTAATGCGGACCGAGCGCCGAGCCTGCGCTTGGTTTCGCCGATATAAATAAGTTGACATCTAGAGCAGCGGATGCAATAGATGAGGTTGGAGGAGGTGCAGGTGAACCTTTGTCTCACCTGGAAAGACTGTTTGGGTCCTTGGATGGAGTTGAGGGGGGAAGTAAAGGGACAGGTGTTGCATCTCGTGCGGTTGCAGGGGAAAGGGTGGTTTGGGTAGGAAGGGACGAGTGGACCAGGGAGTTACGGAGGGAACAGTCTCTGTGGAACGCAGAGAGGGGAGGGGATGGGAAGATATGGCCAGTGGTGGGGTCCCGTTGTAGGTGATGGAAATGTTGGTGGATGATATGTTGGAACCGTTGGCTGGTGGGGTGGAAGGTGAGAACGAGGGGGATTCTGTCCTTGTTGCGAGTGGGGGGAGGGGGAGCAAGAGTGGAGCTGCGGGATGTAGAAGAGACCCTAGTGAGAGCCTCATCTATAATGGAGGAGGGGAAGCCCCGTTTCCTGAAGAACGAGGACATCTCGGAAGCCCTAGTGTGAAACACCTCATCCCGGGCGCAGATGCGGCATAGACGGAGGAATTGGGAGTTGGGGATAGACTTTTTGCAGGGGACCGGGTGGGAAGAAATGTAGTCCAGATAGCTGTGCGAGTCAGTGGGTTTATAGTAAATGTCCGTCACTAGTCTGTCTCCTGTGATGGAGATGGTGAGGTCCAGAAACGGGAGGGAGATGTCGGAGATAGTCCAGGTATATTTAAGGGCAGGATGGAAATTGGAGGTGAAGTGTATGAAGTCATAAATCTGTGGAATTCTCTGCCTCAGAAGGCAATGGAGGCCAATTCTCTGGATGCTTTCAAGAGAGTTAGATAGAGCTCTTAATGATAGCGGAGTCAGGGGGTATGGGGAGAAGGCAGGAATGGGGTACTGATTGTGGATGATCAGCCATGGTCACATTGTTGAATGGTGGTGCTGGTTCGAAGGGCCGAATGGCCTACTCCTGCACCTTTTGTCTATTGTCTATAAAAGCTCTTCACTGTACACGTGACAATAAACAAAACGGAGTAATTTGAGTCAGTGTAAACCATCCTCTAGCTGTAGCAAAGCTGCCCAGCATGAGGTCCCCCTCCAGTTCAGCTGTAACCCATCCCTCTTGTACAGGTCGCCTCTGCCCCAGAACAGATCCCAATGATACAATCTTCTAAATGGCTGTCTGCTGCACCATCTCCTCAGCCATGCATTCACTTGTCCTAAAGGGCCTGTCCCACTTAGGCGATTTTTTAAGCGACTGCCGGCGACTGTCAAAGTCGTAGGAGATCGCCTAAAAAATTAACCCTAGTGACAATGTCCACGATAATGCCCGCGACAAGGTAAGAGAACCTACCACATAGGCGACAGCAAGCTGATGACAACCGGCGACTCAGTCTTCGCTACCTAGGGCGTCCACTATGACAGGGACCACGGCAAGCAAGACAACCAACAAAAACCTGCACTTATGTGGAGGTGTCACAAGCACAGCTCACACGTGAACAAACCCACAGCAAGGTCCGTCCAGTGAAACTTCTAGGTAAATTTTGCATTCGTGTGAAGTGTTTGTTTAAAAACAAAGATTTTGGCATGCAGTTATCCATCTTTAATAGGAATATATTGTTTTTGAATAAAGTTGATTTTGGTGATTTAAAAAAAAATAGGTGTCTGAATTTATTGAATTTCTAAGTACATTATCATGACATCTCATTCAAAGATTCTAGTCGCATTCGTTTTGACCATTAAAATCAAACGCTGACACACGCACTGTGCTATGAGAACACTTTTCATTCATTTATTTAGATCAATGAGGCAAGCACATCCACAGGCATTTTACTACGTTTATTAAAGGCCAAAGCTCACACATAGACACTGTAATGTCCGCTGTAAGGCCCTGTTGTGACTAGGGTCACAATGAATATACGTCCGACATCTTGGAAGTAGATTTTAATAAACCTCCGCCCCAGGAAACTTCTAGAAAAACACCTGGCCTCAGACACGAGGCAAAAACACATTTGCCAGCTTCTGCTTTTGGCCTCCAGGGGGCACTGGCATTTATATTACATATACATCACATCTCCCCCTTTACTTTACTTACATCACATCTCCCCCTTCACCGCCCCACTTAGACAGCTAACAGAAAAAGGAGTAGCATGGCATTTTGAGCAGAAGCACAGACAGGCAGTAGACAAGCTGAAGTGTCTTCTCACATCGCCACCCGTACTCAAACTGTACGATGTGAACGCACCCGTTTCAATTGCCACAGACGCTTCCAACAGTGGATTTGGAGCAGTCCTGATGCAAGACGAGAGACCGGTTGCATATGCATCACGACGCGTGAACACGGCCGAGCGCAATTATCCGACTATATCAATGAGGCAAGCACAAAGTACAGTGACGTGTGAAATGGTCTGGCCGGACCTTGCTGTCCTTATGGTCAGGTGTGCCATACCCCCTACAAACAGCATAGCAGTAAAACTCAGTTTATCTTTGTGTTAGTAGTGTCTGTCTACGTGTGAGCTTTGGCCTTTAATAAACGTAGTGAAATGCCTGTGGATGTGCTTGCCTCATTGATCTAAATAAATGAATGAAAAGTGTCTCATCGCGCAGTGTGTGTGTCA
>NC_135953.1:1863584-1874068 GCF_053455715.1 Rhinoraja longicauda | reverse complement strand
GCAAACAGTGGGCCTTTTTAACTCACGGTGACCCCCCCGTATTTTGCCCCGATTCATAGAGCGCTTGCTGGGAGTAGTCGACTCCAGCTTCGTACCGGAGCCCTCCCCAGACTCACCGCCTGCCAAGGGGGTCACCAAATCTAGTCCCCTGCTCCATCAGAGCTGTGGGCCTACCTTCGATTTTTTTTCTTGATTCCTTTGTTGGATTTCCTTGCTTCTGTGGCAGTTGTACTCCTCTTTTTTCTTTCTTGGAAGGCATCCGTACGTTCTGTATACTTTCTGTATACTTTCTGATTTAATTTAAAGTACTTGATTTCCTTTAGTTCGTCTTTTTTTAGCAGTTTAGGGCTTTGTTTTCGGGAGTGCTGAAAAGTTATGTCTACTCAGACAAGCATTGGAGAAGCCCCCCGGATTCTGACTTTTGTTGTTGTTGGGCGGGATATATCCCTTTGGTACCGGTTTTACATTCAACTCGAGCTCGGGTAGCACGGTCAAGTCTTAGATCATACACCTTACATTCCGCTTGCAAAATATCGCATGTTTTCGGTATTCCCAACCTATCACACACTGATATCCCTCTACTACTTGCATTTTCCCTCCAACTTCGCTCCCTCGACTCCTGATGGTGCTTCCCCCTCTTTCCATTCTTTAAACCTCTTTTTCCATTTCTTCACTGTTTCTCGCTCCCACATTAATTGTTCCGCCGCTCTTATATCCATAGCCTGTCCCATTCCTGGCCTGACAACCAATCACTATATCACGTTATGAAATTACTCTTAAATTTACCCAGACTACAGACTCATGCGATAAAGACTCTTAACTCAATATCCAAAAAACATATGTGTTGTACCAGGGCACCGCCATCACTCTTATCCAAAGTCCGTCTCACATGTCTGACATCCAATTGTTCGAAATTATGTTACCAATAAATGTTACCAAACGATCAATTTACCCAGACCAAAACAATGTCAACAAGAGTGACCGCCCCTTACCTTCCTAATACGTATCCTTATCCTTATCCTTATCGGTTCGTCTGTGAATCTCAGTTGAACACGAAATCAACCCCAAACGAGCGACTTCAGTGTCTGAAAGACGTCAACGTCCGGGGTCTCGAACAACGGCCGAGAAGTGCACTCTGTCCCCTTCGGATGTGTTTCAGTCACCGCTGCCTCTTAGTTGTTTGTGGTTGAAGGTGCCAAAGAGATCCTGCCGACTACGCCAAATGTTGTAGTTCGTGACCTATTAACAGAATAGTCAGACAACCAAAACCGTTTAACCTCTTTATTCTACTCACCCAGGTGGGAGAGAGCCTAGATACCGAAGCGTTCTTGGAAACGCTCAGGAAGTTAGTGTAGCCTCTCTCTCCGAAAGCTTACATTTACACACCTTTTATACCCTAAATACATGTGCCAGTATTTTTCCAGCACTGCCTTATATGGCAAGTTTACAATGCCCTATAAATCTTTATGTGTCTTTCGGGACCTCCGTGTCTGTCGTGTCCATCGTGACCTCTTCTTTCTTGGGAACAAAGGGCAGTCCATATGGCAAGATGTTCTTCTTAACACTTCAAAGCTTTGAGGCCAGTTGCTGATATCAGAGGATACGATCAGCCATAAACCGCGCTTCCATGCTGACAACAGGATGCCCCAAGAATAATCCAAGCAGGAGCTTTTACACTCCTGCAATAAAACCCACATTGCTGCATTCGTAATGTTAGCCCTTACACAGAGAAGAAATTGCAGGAGCCCTGGTTGAAATTTACCAGTCGTCTTTAAATACAGGAGAGGTGCCAGAAGACTGGAGGATGGAAAATGTTGTGCCTTTATTCAAGAAGGGCTGCAGGGAAAATGGTGGGAACTAGAAGCCAATGAGCTTAACATCTGTAGTTGGTAAGTTATTAGAGGGTATTCTGAGAGATAGGATATACAGGCATTTAGACGGACAAAGGCTGATTTGGGATAGTCAGCATGGTTTTGTACGTGGGAGGTCATGTCTCACATATCTGAGTTTTTTGAAGATGTGACCAAAAAGGTCGAGGGCAGAGCTGTAGATGTTGTCTACATGGACTTCACGAAGGAGGGCCAGTAGAGTGGGAGCGGCCGTGTTGGGAGGGATTGGGAAGTCAAACTGATGCTGCTGAGGTTTAAACCCAAACAGAAACTTACTGAGATACGGCCACTAATGCCAAAGTGCTCACCAACGGACACTTCACCCATTTATCTGACCGTTCCATCGGACTACGCCCAGCATGGCCCATCCTTTTCTTTAAAATCAAAAAATGTATTCAATTATTTAAAAACAATATTTACATACAATAAAACAAAACAGAACCCACAACCAGAATACAATATAAACAAATATAGCAAAAGAAACGATGATACAACTATATTACAATCCCTATCCAGGATGCATCCAATACCATGCGGTGCCCAGCGGTCCCAGAAATCCCCCAGGTTGCCCGTGGACAGCGCATAGTCCCTCTCTAACACCACCCGGGTGCGGAATGGCCCCATCCATAGGTGGACTGTCTATCTTCTGGCACAAAAAGCATTCTTGGATACTCTTTAAACACTCTACTCTCTGTAATCCTATCTCATGAAGATGATCCCACAATACTGGGGAAATTCAAATCCACTATTATTCCAATACAATTTCTCTCTGCAATTTGCCATGATATTTGCTCCTCTATCTTCTGCTAACTGTTGGGAATCTAATCCCCTGCAGTTTTAACCGTGACCCATATTGTTGCGTTTGAAGTGCCTGCAAAATCATCCTCCCTCATTAGTGCAACAATGATGTCCTTCTGTGGAAGAAATTAATTTAGAGGGAAATTAATGGAAAATGAAAAGCGGAGACTTCGCAGATTTGCTTTGAGGTTTTATTGCATGATCTCATGGTGAGATGGTGGCAGTAAACTGCCCAACAGTTCTCTGACTTCACAGCAGAATTAGCCAACACTGATACTGTGCAGTAAACAACTTTTGTTTTTTGTTAGATACTACGCTACGAAAATATTCCATCAACTACATGGGTACCAATTATTTAATTATTCATAATTTACTTTATGTTTATGTTAATCTTATTCAACAATAAATGGTTAATACATGTCAAACACAATGCAAGGGCGCCTTGACATTATACTATCTCACCTTTTAGGCGGCCCACACCACAATCCCCTCACCGAGCCAATCATAAGCCCCCCATTTACAGTAACATTTCTATGCCACTAGATGGTCTACTGTAACTTCACAGGAAGGATAAACAAGCTCCATTATCTCTTCTGCTAGTTCATGTTTCAGAATAACAAGTTAACTCATGGCTGCACAGCTGCACTGTGGTATATTCAATCATTTACAATCCTCCAACCAAAGGTAGTGCTATTACAACTCCTTCCACACTAATTAAAAAAAATTATTACCTTGTGGACAATTTGTTTTGAATATAACCAACGGTATGAAATTTTTACAATGGTCTGATAGTTTAATTTTATATAACCTGAATAAAATGAGGCATCATGCATATATGTTGCATATACAATGATATGTGCATTTCAGGAAATAACTTCACAAATTTAACCTAACCACTGGGTTTCTCCTTCTTTCTGGATATCTTCTCTGACCAAAAGTCTCTGACTGTTTAGAACCACTTGGACTCATTTTTAATCCAGTCCAGCCTTCCTTTTGACCTACATTCATAGATTCCAGTCCATCAGTCAATTTTGTTTGACAGTCAACCCCACTTGAACCTCCATTTTCAGGCTGATTCAAACTCTCACTAACTTGTGTACCTTCTTGTACCATTTCTGGTTCATCTGGTACCTGTACTTGAGTGGTAACCCAATTATCTGACTTGTCTAATAGGTCTGATTTCAACCCTGTCTGTGCTTGCATAGGCATGACATGGTCAATGTGTACTTTTCTCACCTTTCCACTTCCAAACATCTTGACCAAGTATGTCCGTGGTCCGCACTTTCTCACTACTCTTCCAGGTAACCACTTCACCCACTTGTGATGATGGTTTTTCACCTTTACCTTCTGATTCAACTCAACACTCCTTTCCTTTACTTCCATCATGATATGCTTTTTGTTTCTCCTGTTTCTCTTCTACTGTTTGAGCCAAGTTTGGTTTCAACAGTGAAAACCTTGTTCTGGGTTTTCTTTTCAAGAACAGTTCAGCTGGTGTTTGACCAGTAGTGGTGTGAGGTGTGTTTCGATATGTAATCAGAAAGTTAGCCAGTTTGTGAAACAAAGACAACTGTCTTTTCTTTGGATTTGGATCCAGCAGTTGTTTGACTAATGTCGGCTTCACAATTTGCACTGTGCGTTCTGCTGCTCCATTGGACGCGGGATGGTATGGAGATACTCTAGTGTGTTTTACAGCATTCCCTTTCATGAATTGTGCAAACTCTTGTGAACAGAATTGTGGTCCGTTATCAGACACAATTTCCTCTGGAAATCCATAGGACGCAAACAACCCTCGCAAAATGTCTATCGTTTTGCTGGATGTCGTTTTTTCCATCGAAAACACCTCAACTCACTTGGAGTGACTATCAATCACAATGAACAATTGTTGTCCATCTAACTCTGCAAAGTCAATGCGTAATCTTTGCCACACTCTAACCGGCCATTTCCATGGCTGTAGCGGTACTGTGGGTGGATTCTTTCCAACTGCTTGACATGTGCTACACTCTTTCACCGTTTGTTTTATGTCCTTATCTAGACCCGGCCACCATAGATAGTTTCTAGCTAGACTCTTTGTTAGACACATTCCCAAATGCTGATCATGAAGATCTAGCAATTTTACTCCATATTTTTCAGGTATTACAACTCTCGCTCCCCACATGACATAACCTTAGTCTACTAAGAGTTTGTTCCTACGTACAAAGAAAGGTTTCAGTTCTGCCTCTGAATTCGGCAATTTGTTTGGCCATCCATTTGTAATATATTCCTGCACTCTTGACAAAAATCTGTCAGTGCGAGTAGCCTTCTGAATGTCCCCTGATGTGATGGGTAACTCAGAACGAGAGAAGTAAAACAAGTCCTCTCTGTTTGGGGTAACCTCCGATTCCAAAGGTAATCTAGACATGGCATCAGCATTGGTGTGCTCTGCTGCCTTACGATACTGAATATCATACTGGTATGCAGACAATATCAATGCCCATCTTTGCATTCTGGCTGCTGCCAGAGTTGGTATGTGTGCTTTTGGATTTAGGATCACTGTCAACAGCTGGCGATCTGTCTCGATTACAAACCTTCCACCATACAAGTATTTGTGAAACCTCCTAACGCCAAAAATCAATGCAAGAGCCTCTCGCTCTATTTGCGCATAATTTCTCTCATTGGCATTGAGTGTTCTAGACACAAATGCTATTGGCCTTTCCTCTCCATTTTCTAACACATGAGAGATCACAGCACCAACACCGTATGGTGAAGAATCACATGCTAACTTCATCTGCTTATTGATATTGATATTGTAATGAACAAGCATTGAACTCTCTGCCAACTGAGCTTTACATGACGTGAAAGCTTGATCACATTTACGTGTCCACTTCCATGGTACACTTGTACACTTATGAGTACATCTTTTCTCGTATGTTCATTCAAGGGATGTAAACAGGTGGACAGATTTGGCACAAACTTCCCATAGTAATGCACTAATCCTAAAAAGGATCGGATCTCAGATATGTTTCTGGGAGTGGGCGCATTTTTGATCGCATCAACCTTACCCTTGGTGGGGTGTAGACCATCCGTGTCTATCTTATGACCCAAGTACTCTACCGAGTTCTGAAAGAACTCACACTTCTGTGCCTTTACTCTTACACTGTGTGTTTCAAGATGTTTGAGAACCACTTCCAACCTTTCATCATGTGTCTGCCTGTCAGGGGCTGAGATGAGGATGAATGAATGAATGAATGAATGACCTTTATTGTCATTCAAAATAAATTGAACGAAACTCACGAGGATGTCATCCAAGTAACACACCACACCTTCAATTCCCTCTAAAATTTGTGTCATTACCCCTTGAAAAATCCCTGGGGCTGATGGTATACCAAATGGAAGCCTATTGAACTGAAACAATCCCAAATGCGTGTTAATGGTTAGCTTGGATTTTGATTCGTCATCTACACCCAACTGCAAGTAGGCATTTGTCAAGTCCATTTTTATGAAGACTTAGCCGCCTGTGAGGGTGCTAAACAAATCCTCTGCCGTTGGTAGGGTATCTGGTCTGCTATCTTCAAGTACCTGGTTTACGATCACCTTATAATCCCCACAAAGTCTAACACTACCATCAGGTTTAGGTACAACTACAATGGGTGTTGCCCATTCACTACTTTCTACCTTACTGATAATGTTCTCAGCTTCAAGTCTTTTCAGTTCTTTCTCAACCTTGTCCTTAAGAGCATACGGCACAACCCGTGGTTTGCAATGCACTGGTGTCGCATCCTGCTTCACACGTACTTTCACCTTGTACCCCTTGATTGACTCTCCCTGGTCGCTAAACACCTTCGGATGTTGCTTGATTACGTCCTCCGAACACTTTAATTCTTCACGAACGAGGAATATCTTGTTCCAGTTGAGCTTCAAGATCTGCAGCCAATTCCGACCTAGCAACGCAGGTTTATCCCCCTTTATAACTATGATGGGCAACTCCGCCTGTTGCTCCTTATACCTAACTGGTACATGTACGCATCCTAACACTGGAATCTTCTCTCCAGAGTAACCACGTAGCTCGATTTTCTTCGCTTCCAAAGGAATTTGACTCAGCTTCTCCCGATACACCAATTCTGGAATCACGCTCACAGATGCTCCTGTGTCGACTTCCATGCTAACATGAGCTCCATTCAACTGGACTTGCACGGACACATTCTTTGTCTTCCGGTTTACTAGCTCATTGCTGTAGATGGTGTATATATCAATAGTCAATCAATAGTCAATAGTGGTTTATTTGTTACATACACATAAATGTGTAGTAAAATGAAACATTACCCGCAGTTGAACAATAAGACCAATAAGATTAATCAATAAAAATGCAATAACACATACAATCACAACTAACACCAAACAAAAAGAAACATCCATCACAGTGAGTCTCCTCCAGTCCCTCCTCACTGTGATGGAAGGCCAGAATGTCTTTTTTTCTTCCCTGCCGTCTTGTCCCGCGGTCAGGCTGTTGGAGTTGCCACGTCGGGGCGGTCGGGGCTCCCGATATTGAAGCCCCCGCTGGGCGGTGAAAAAAAATCCCGCGGCCTATTTCACGCCGCGCCGGACGGTGAAAGGTCCGTGGCGGGCCGACCCAAGCCCCGCGATTCGGGGCGGGCGAACACGTTGCCTCTGCCGCTGCCGGAGCTCCCGATGTCGGCCCCCATCCAGGGGCCTGCGGGCTTCCGACGTCCACGCGGCCCGCGCCGGAGCCTCCGGAGACGAGTCGCAGCCGTTCCCGCAGCATTCGCAGGCAGCCAGCGCCGCAGGTGGTGAGTCCGGACCGCGGGCTCTGCGAACCAGAGACCCAGGTGGTCCCAGGTGCATGGCCGGTGGTAGGCCGCAACGGGAACGGAGACACGGCACAGAACAAAGGTCGCGTCTCCGTTCTGGAGAGAGAATGTTACAGTTACAGTTCCCGTTCCCTCCCACCCCCCCCCCCCCCACCCCCAAAACATAACATACAACACTACATCATATTAAAACTACAATTCAGACAAAAACAACAAAAAACACAAAAGACAGACGGACTGCAGGCAAGCCGCAGCTGCGACGGCAGCGCTGGCTCCTCCCTGGCTCCTCCTCCAAGAAGCTCTTCCTCTGCCTGCAGTTGATCCACAGAATGCAGCTTACTTGTCGTTGAACCTTTTATCTGCTTAGCCTTTCGACAAGCCATCGCTAGGTGTCCCATCTTGTGACACGAGTAACACTCTGCCTTGAAGAACGGACAAGACTGTGCTAGATGTGAGCCCAAACAGCGATAGCATGACTTTGCCGGCGTCTTGCTACCCTTCCATGGATAACGATTCTCTGACGTCTTTGTCAACTTATCCGTCTTTAGTCTGCTGGACTGCAGCTTGTTCAACTCTTTCGCTGGTTGTCTAGAAGTTGTCCTGACTTCTCTCGAACCCCTTTCTGCCATATCCATTGACAAAGCAGTTTTACAAGCTGTTTCAAAGTTCAGGTCATACACCGTCATCTTACTTCGGATCTGCTCACTTCTCAGTCCACACACGAAACGGTCTCTTAACGCCTGGTCTTGGAAATTTCCAAAATTACAATGAATTGATAACCTCTTGAGTGTCACGATAAAATTACTAATATCCTCCTCTGGAAGTTGGCATCTCATTCCAAAACGATAGCTTTCAGCTATTTCTAAGGGCTTTGGGTCATAATGTTCTGTTAACTTCTTCAGAATATCCTTCAAAGGCGTGTCCTTTGGTTTGGATGGAGTTAATAAATCCTTTACTGTATCATAAACATTGGGACCCATTTCAGTGAGAAAAATTGCTCTTTTCCAAGTTTGAGTTGCTTCATTCAACCGTCTTGATTCTGCATCAGAAGCTTCTACTTCAGTGATGTTATTTGCCGCAAAAAACATCTCTAAACAATAGACAATAGACAATAGACAATAGGTGCAGGAGTAGGCCATTCAGCCCTTCGAGCCAGCACCGCCATTCAATGCGATCATGGCTGATCACTATCAATCAGTACCCCGTTCCTGCCTTCTCCCCATACCCCCTCACTCCGCTATCCTTAAGAGCTCTATCCAGCTCTCTCTTGAAAGCATCCAACGAACTGGCCTCCACTGCCTTCTGAGGCAGAGAATTCCACACCTTCACCACCCTCTGACTGAAAAAGTTCTTCCTCATCTCCGTTCTAAATGGCCTACCCCTTATTCTCAAACTGTGGCCCCTTGTTCTGGACTCCCCCAACATTGGGAACATGTTATCTGCCTCTAATGTGTCCAATCCCCTAATTATCTTATATGTTTCAATAAGATCCCCCCTCATCCTTCTAAATTCCAGTGTATACAAGCCCAATCGCTCCAGCCTTTCAACATACGACAGTCCCGCCATTCCGGGAATTAATCTAGTGAACCTACGCTGCACGCCCTCCATAGCAAGAATATCCTTCCTCAAATTTGGAGACCAAAACTGCACACAGTACTCCAGGTGCGGTCTCACCAGGGCCCGGTACAACTGTAGAAGGACCTCTTTGCTCCTATACTCAACTCCTCTTGTTACGAAGGCCAACATTCCATTGGCTTTCTTCACTGCCTGCTGAACCTGCATGCTTCCTTTCATTGACTGATGCACTAGGACACCCAGATCTCGTTGAACTCCCCCTCCTCCTAACTTGACACCATTCAGATAATAATCTGCCTTTCTATTCTTACTTCCAAAGTGAATAACCTCACACTTATCTACATTAAACTGCATCTGCCATGTATCCGCCCACTCACACAACCTGTCCAGGTCACCCTGCAGCCTTATTGCATCTTCCTCACAATTCACACTACCCCCCAACTTAGTATCATCTGCAAATTTGCTAATGGTACTTTTAATCCCTTCGTCTAAGTCATTAATGTATATCGTAAATAGCTGGGGTCCCAGCACCGAACCTTGCGGTACCCCACTGGTCACTGCCTGCCATTCCGAAAGGGACCCATTTATCCCCACTCTTTGCTTTCTGTCTGTTAACCAATTTTCTATCCATGTCAGTACCCTACCCCCAATACCATGTGCCCTAATTTTGCCCACTAATCTCCTATGTGGGACCTTGTCGAAGGCTTTCTGAAAGTCGAGGTACACCACATCCACTGACTCTCCCTTGTCAATTTTCCTAGTTACATCCTCAAAAAATTCCAGTAGATTTGTCAAGCATGATTTCCCCTTCGTAAATCCATGCTGACTCGGAACGATCCCGTTACTGCTATCCAAATGCTCAGCAATTTCGTCTTTTATAATTGACTCCAGCATTTTCCCCACCACTGATGTCAGACTAACTGGTCTATAATTACCCGTTTTCTCTCTCCCTCCTTTCTTAAAAAGTGGGATAACATTTGCTATTCTCCAATCCACAGGAACTGATCCTGAATCTATAGAACATTGAAAAATGATCTCCAATGCTTCCACTATTTCTAGAGCCACCTCCTTAAGTACTCTGGGATGCAGACCATCAGGCCCTGGGGATTTATCAGCCTTCAGTCCCATCAGTCTACCCAAAACCATTTCCTGCCTAATGTGGATTTCCTTCAGTTCCTCCATCACCCTAGGTTCTCCAGCCCCTAGAACATTTGGGAGATTGTGTGTATCTTCCTCAGTGAAGACAGATCCAAAGTAACGGTTTAACTCGTCTGCCATTTGACGTTTGATGTACGCACTGAACGTTTCACGGCTTTGCTGGAACACCCAATCTTCCGATACATCCACTGGGCACCGCCATTTTAGATTTTTTTTTAAATAATGTTTTTAACAGTCTCACAGGATTCAACTTTGTGAG
>NC_135953.1:1852084-1863084 GCF_053455715.1 Rhinoraja longicauda | reverse complement strand
ATTCACTACCTTGGAGAGTACGAGACATGAAAGCCACTGGTCGTCCTCCTTGATTTAATGTTGCTGATACTGCTAAATCAGAGGCATCACATTCAACAACAAAGGGGAGATCCTCATCGATGGCGTGTAATGTCGCAGATTCTAATTGTTTCTTTAAAGAAGTAAAGGCACCAATTGCTGTAGAGTCAAGGGGGAAAGATTTTGCTCTAATCAAAGGTTGAATTTTGTCAGAGAAATTTGGTATCCATTTAGCGTAATATGCAAACATGCCAAGAACCCTTCGTAGAGAGTTTAATGTAGCTGGAACAGGTATCTCTTGGAGTGGGCGGAGTCTTTCTGGATCAGGCTTGATCGTATCATTTCCAACCCAATAACCAAGAATATTAATTGATGGCATTGATATTATTAGCCTCATTTAATGTTAGATTTTTAGAATGCACAACTTCTAAAAACCGTTGCACATTTTTGTCATGTTCAGCTTGGTCTTTTCCTGCAATAGTTATATTATCAAGATAAGGGAAAGTATCTCTAAGGTTTTACAGTTCAACAAGTTTGTCCATCTCTCTCTGAAAAACTGCCACACCATTAGTTACACCAAAAGGAACTCTGCAGTAGTGGTATAATTTTCCATTTGCTTCAAACGCAGTGTATTTCTTTTCGGATTCTTTCAAAGGGATTTGGTAGTAAACACTTTTTAGGTCAAAAGTAGAGAATACTTTATACTTAGCTAATGTATTGATAATATCATCTATACGAGGTAATGGATATGCATCAAGCTCCGTGAACTGGTTTATAGTTTGAGAGTAATCAATGCAGAGTCTCTTTCTATGTCTCTCCAAGGAGTCCTTAACCACAACAACTTGTGCCCTCCAAGGGGAAGAGCTGGGCTCTATGATACCTTCTCGTAAAAGATTAGTTACCTCTGTGTTGATAAAGTTTTTGTCATCCTTACTAAAATGTCTTGATTTTGTAGCAATTGGCTTGCACTTAGAGGATAAATTAGTGAATAATGAACGACATTCAACAGATGCAGCAGAAAAAAACACACAATACTGGTGGCTTTGACAATACAAGATCAGGCATAGTTCCTTCATACATTATTTGAAGTGATCTGTGCTGTTTCTGAAAATCCTGACCTAGAATTATATCGCTACACAAATTTTCCAAAATACCAAGACATTGTAGTGAGTCCAAAACGAGCGTTATTGTTCAAAGGTCTTTATTCGTAGGTAACCGTAACAAACTGCAACTGCTTACTTTGGACACACACTACTTAACTAGCCAATACAATCTAATCTCATCTCTCCAGCTGGGCGCCAGACACAACTATACCTCGCGCTCCCGCACCACGTGACTCGTTAGCTCAACCGAGGGTTCGAGACCCCCCCGCTAATCCGTATGTCCCTACATGACCCCCCCCCCCCCAGAACCCTCGAAACCATACCTCACGGGTGCCCGGACCTCCCTCCCGGAACGCGTACGGAGGGGGGAAACCGATACTGCCAATGTGACGGGAGGCGGGGAGGTCGCCGCCGCCGGAGGCGATGGAAGGGCCCCGGAAGCGGAGGGCGTAGGCAACGGAGAGCGCTTGATCGGGAACGGGGGTCCGGGCCCAACCATAGGCGGCGGGGGGCTGAGGGGTGGCAAACAAGGCGCCATTGGCCGGCCCCTGCGCGGCGGCTGGGCCACCGACACAGGGAGGTCCTGGTCCAAATGGGCCGGCTTGAGCCGGGATACGGAAACGAGTTCCTGGCGATTACCCACCTGTAAGGTAAAAGTGACAGCCCCTCTCTTCAGTACCTGAAACGGGCCCTGGTAAACCGGCTGAAGAGGGGGGCGGTGGGAATCTTTCCGCAGGAACACGAAATCACAGTCCCGCAAGTCCGACGGGACGTGGACCGCCGCGCTTCCGTGCCAGGAGGTCAGGACTGGAGCCAGAGAACCTACCCGTGCCCGGAGGGAACCCAACACTGACGTAACGGGTGGTGGCAAAGCGGGGGCGGAAGGGAGAATGTCAACCGGCACCCGCAGGGGCGAACCGTAGACGAGCTCGGCCGAGGATGTGCCCAGCTCAGCCTTCGGGGCCGTACGAATGCCGAGGAGGACCCAAGGCAGCTGGTCAGCCCAATCGTGGCCGGTCAGTCGGGCACAGAGGGACGCCTTAAGCTGCCGATGGAAGCGCTCAACCATCAATCAGGTACTGGATTGGGGATGGTAGGCGGTTGTCTGCTGTAAACGAGACCCATACAACTGTGCCAGCGCGGCCCAGAGGGAGGAGGTGAACTGGGCTCACCGATCTGTGGTGATGATAGCCGGTACGCCGAAACGGGCCACCCAATGCAACGTCAGGGCCCGTGCACAGGAGGCCGCCGAGGTGTCCGACAATAGGAGTGCCTCCGGCCAACGTGTAAACCGATCCACCACCGTCAGGAGATGAGTATAACCCCCGGAATAAGGCAATGGACCCACCAAATCCACGTGGATGTGGAAAAAACGGACTGGGGGAACCTCGAAACTCTGGTATGGGGGCTGGACATGGCGATGAACTTTAGAGGTTTGGCACGGAATACAGGCCCGTGCCCAGGCCGCCACCTGCTTCCGCAGGCCGTGCCAGACAAACCGGGCGGCCACCATGGCCGAAGTCGCCCTGATGGACGGATGTGCCAGGCCGTGAATGGCCTCAAAAACCTTACGCCGCAGGGCGGTAGGCACCACCGGGCGAGGGCGTGGAAGGGAAACGTCACACCACAACTTGGTACCTGTGGGGCCACACGCCTCCTGCTCCAAACGCAGTCCCGAGGCTGTGGAGGCGTACACCTTGGCCGATTTTTCCAGGCGCTGAGCCTCCGCTAGCTCCTGGAAATCCACCTGTCCGCCTACCACGGCTACGGAGGGAATGGCCGGCCGGGACAGGGCATCAGCAACAGCATTAAGCCTACCCGCAATATGACGGACATCGGTGGTAAACTCCGAAATTAGGGTGAGGTGCCGCTGCTGGCGAGCCGACCACGGATCAGAAACCTTAGCAAAAGCGAATGTCAGAGGTTTGTGATCCGTGTAGGCCACGAAAGAACGGCCTTTCAAAAAATAGCGGAAGTGGCGGACTGCTAAATAGAGGGCCAGGAGCTCCCTATCAAACGCACTATATTTGAGCTCGGCTCGCGAGAGCTGCCGGCTGAAAAACGCCAGGGGCTGCCAGCGACCATCGACCTGCTGCTCCAAAACCCCACCCACCGCCACGTCTGAGGCGTCCACCGTCAGCGCCGTGGGGGCGGAGGAGCGCGGGTGCACCAGCATGGTGGCGTTGGCGAGGGCCTGTTTGACCGCGACAAAAGCCGTCTCTGCAGATGCGGACCATACCAACTCTGCGGGGTTACCCGCGAGGCATTGAAAAAGGGGGCGCATGACCCAAGCTGCTGCAGGCACGAACCGGTGATAAAAGTTCACCATGCCCACGAATTCCTGCAATCCCTTGATGGTAGTAGGACGTGGAAAAGAACGGACCGCTTCCACCTTAGCTGGCAAAGGGGTGGCACCGGCCGATGTAACCCGGTGACCCAAAAAATCTACCACCGACAGGCCGAATTGGCATTTGTCCGGGTGCAGAATCAGGCCGTGGTCCTGCAGCCTGTGGAATATAGTGCGGAGGTGGACTAAGTGCTCCTGGACCGAACGGCTGGCAATCAAAATGTCATCGAGGTAAATAAACACGAACAGCAAACCTTGACCCACACGGTCCATCAGACGCTGGAATGCCTGAGCTGCGTTTTTAAGGCCGAAAGGCATGCGCAACCACTCAAATAACCCGAACGGAGTAATGGTAGCCGTCTTTGGGATGTCCGGCGGATGGACCGGGATCTGATGATACCCCCGCACCAGATCGATCTTCGAAAAAATTGTAGCCCCCTCCAGGCTGGCTGAGAAGTCCTGTATGTGCGGAATCGGGTAGCGGTCCGGCCGTGTTGCCGCGTTAAGTCGTCGGAAATCCCCACATGGTCTCCACCCCCCAGATGCTTTGGAAACCATGTGCAAGGGTGAGGCCCACGGACTACTTGAAGGCCGCACAATTCCCAGCCTCTCCAAGCTCAAGAACTCCTCTCGAGCCATGGCCAGCTTGTAGGGTAGGAGGCGCCGTGCCCGGGCAAAAACCGGCGGGTCCTCGGTCGGAATGAAATGCACCACCCCATGCTTCTCGGAAGGTGCATCGAACCGCTGAACGAGGAGCTGCGGGAACTCCGCTAGGACCGCATCGAACTGACCGGGGGCCGTGATGGCCTGGATCGCTGAACTGGGTGGGGCGGCACTTGGAGGGGCCGCAGGCCCCGTACTTCGGGGCCGTACGTCGGCCGAGGGCTGCAGGCCGCTACCATGGACGTCTACGACCAACGAAAATGCCCATAGGAAGTCTGCACCCAAAATGGCCTGGCCCACATCCGCCACGATGAAATTCCAATGGTAGGTCCTGGACCCAAAGGACAGGGACATAGTCCTCTTACCGTAAGTGCGGATGGGGCTACCGGTCACTGCAATAAGGGGCGGCCCCTTCCCCCCCGCTTGAACTTCGCAGCCGTAGGGGGGTACAATACTCACCACCACTCCTGTATCCACCAGAAACACGATCCCGGTCTCTTGGTCCGTCACGTAGAGGCGGCAATTACGGCCAATCGAAACTGCCTCTACGTTCGATCGGCCCATGCATTTCCCGGAAACGTACACGGGGCTCTGCAACTTCGGGCGTCACTGCCCCACCGCCGATGGAAGAAACACCAGCCGCTTTTATTCTGCCGTGCTGGTTGTGCCCACGACCAATAAACATGCTCTGCAGCCCCCTCTTGCCTGGCAGACTGCGAAATAGCGGCCGAGCCGTCGCTCTCCCGGCCCCTCCCCCGACTGCCGCTGGGCCTCGAGACACGATTGACCGAGTCGTCTCGGGTGTGCCGCTCCCTGACGAGCACGTCGGCTTTCTCGGCGAACGTTTCCGGGTCGTCAAACGAGACGTCGGCCAACACCAGCCTGACGTCCTGGGGTAGCTTCTCTCGAAATGCCGCCTCGAACATCATGCACGGCTGATGGTCGCCCACCAAGGTCAGCATTTCCGTCATCAACTCGGACGGCAGCCGCTGCCCCAGCGCTGGTAGATGGAGCAGCATCAGAGCCCGCTGGTTCTGGCTCCAGCTGAATTTCTTCAGTAGGAGCCTCTTGAGCCCCACGTACTGCTCCGTTTGGGGTGGACTGGTCAGATATTGACTGACCCTCGCCGCCACCTCCGCCTGCAGACAGCTCACCAGGTGGTGGAACTTCTCCAGTTCGCTATCCACCTTTTTAATATGGAACTGCGACTCCGCCTGTACAAACCACAGGTGCGGCTGATGGGCCCAGAATGGCGGTAGGTGAACCTCGCCCGCGCTCGCTCCCACTTGCGACATTCTGCGTGTTCTTCGCGTTCGGGTCACCAATGTAGTGAGTCCAAAACGAGCGTTATTGTTCAAAGGTCTTTATTCGTAGGTAACCGTAACAAACTGCAACTGCTTACTTTGGACACACACTACTTAACTAGCCAATACAATCTAATCTCATCTCTCCAGCTGGGCGCCAGACACAACTATACCTCGCGCTCCCGCATCTCGTGACTCGTTAGCTCAACCGAGGGTTCGAGACCCCCCCCGCTAATCCGTATGTCCCTACAACATACAGATTTATAACTAGCTTTGTTCAGAATAAAGTCTACAATACAAGATCCAATAATTTGAGTATTGAGAGATGTCAGAGCCATCGAGATTTCTCTATTTGAAGGAATTATAGTTAGATTTAGTCGAGACACAACTTAAGATAAAAGATAAGATAAAGAATTTTATTTGTCATTCAGTACCTAGATACCGAACGAAATTACATTTCCAGCAGTTACAAACGCAACAAAAAAAGAAAAGAACATATGACACACGACCCCAACACAAACATCCATCACAGTGACTCCAAACACCCCCTCACTGTGATGGAGGCAACAAAACTTCCCCTCTCTTTCCCCACACCCACGGACAAACAGCTCGACCCCTACCGAGGCAACCGACCCGCACAGCCCCCGCAAGGAGATGGAAGTCCCCGCGGCCGAGCCGCACCGGGCACTGAAAGGCCCCGCGGCCGAACCGCGCCGGGCGCTGAGACGTTCACTTATAAAACTTTCTGAACTGCCAGAATCAAGTAGTACATTAAGTGTATGGCCATTGTAGTACATTAAGTGTATGGTACAAGTAGTACATTAAGTGTATGGTACATTAAGTGTTACCGTTGTAACTGCATGAGACAAGCTCTGAGGAAATGCAGCTGTAATTGCACATAAAGAAGGCACAAACATGGCAGCAGTCACACTTTTAGTAGTTGCTTTGGACTTGCATACTCTAGAATAATGTCCCTTCTTGCCACAACTATTACAAGTTGCCTCTCAAGCAGGACATATCTCTCTATTATGAATATTACCCCCGCAAAAGTAACACTTCCTTTTTGGATAAGTATATGCTGCAGCAAGGGCACATTTATCAGTAGAAATTGTTTCAGCTTGTTCCATATTAGTACTTGGGTGAGATTCTTTTGTAGTAGTTGCAGCAGAATACACATTAGATGAGCCATAAGCGTCTGAATTTCTCTGAGCCAAGTCTAATGAGTAAGCTTGATTGTAAGCTGACTGTAAATCCAAGGTTTTGTTTTCTAACAGCCTCTGTCGTATTAAAGGTGATGCCAAACCATTGATAAACGAGTCTCGAATAAGTTCCTGTCGATTTTGATCAGCTGCTACTGCTTTGAAGGAACAGTCTTTACTAATTCTTTGAAGTTCTTGTAAAAACTCATCAAGTGACTCACCAGGTTTTTGTTTACGAGTAGCAAGGAGGTGTCGAGCAAATATTACATTGGGTGTCTTGACGAAGAGTCTGCTTAGTACATCAATAGCAGAATCATAAATTGTACATTCCCCTATGTAATCATATACATCATAAGAGACAGAGCTTATTAATGTCCTGAATTTGTCTGGTGCATTGTCGCCACACTCATCAAAGAAGTTATTTAGTGTACAAAGCCAGTGCTTCCATACCTTTGCTGCAGTAGGTGAGTTGGGATCCAGATCCAAGCGTTGTGGTTTCAATAGTTTCTCCATCTCGACGTCACACTGCTTAACTTCTGATATTGAGTTACTTAAATTGTTGTGAGACAAATGAGAATTCCAATTTACTTAAACTTTATTTAAGCTTTAAGTAACTCATTTCAGTAATACATCTCTTCGAAACGCCTGGAAATTATCACTGATTCCACAGGCCTCGCCCGCCCGAGAATCCCGCACATGCGCACATGTGCACACATGCGCACACTTCAGTTATGAATTACTCTTTTGATTTGTGCTACTTTAATAAAGATCAATTAATCAAGAAACAGCATTTGGAAGATTCCTTTTTGTTATCTCAGAGTGTGGTGTGTGCGTAAGCTACACCTCCACCTATCCCCGAGCAGTAATGGCTATCAAAGTTGGACTTGGAGAATGTACAGAAACCACCATTACAGCATCACTGGCACTTCAGATTTAACCTTCTCCCTCTCAAATTGCAGATTAAAACTAATCCTATTATGATCACTACCTCCAAGCGGCTCCTTTACCTCGAGTTCTCTTATCAAATCTGGTTCATTGGACATCACTAAATCCAAAATTGCCCTTTCCCTGCCTTTGATAAGGTCCCACATTATCAAAAGCCTTCGACAAGGTCCCACATAGGAGATTAGTGGGCAAAATTAGAGAATGTGGTATTGGCGGTAGGGTACTGACATGGATAGAAAATTGGTTGGCAGACAGGAAACAAAGAGTAGTGAGACCGCACCTGGAGTACTGTGTGCAGTTTTGGTCTCCAAATTTGAGGAAGGATATTCTTGCTATTGAGGGCGTGAAGCGTAGGTTTACTAGGTTAATTCCCGGAATGGCGGGACTATCATATGTTGAAAGACATTGAATGGCGGTGCTGGCCTTGAATGGCGGAAGGGCCGAATGGCCTCCTCCTGCACCTATTGTCTATTGTCTATAATAGGGATTAACGGGCCCATTTCAGAATGGCAGGCAATGACTAATGGGGTACCGCAAGGCTCGGTGCTGGGACCGCAGCTATTTACAATATACAGTAATGACTTAGATGAAGGGATTAACAGTAACATTAGCAAATTTGCAGATGACACAAAGCTGGGTGGTAGTGTGAACTGTGAGGAGGATGCTATGAGGATGCAGGGTGACTTGGACAGGTTGTGTGAGTGGGCAGATGCATGGCAGATGCAGTTTAATGTGGATAAATGTGAGGTTATCCACTTTGGTGGTAAGAACAGGAAGGCAGATTATTGTCTGAATGGTGTCAAGTTAGGAAAAGGGGAAGTACAAAGAGATCTGGGTGTCCTTGTTCATCAGTCACTGAAAGTAAGCATGCAGGTTCAGCAGGCATTGAAGAAAGCTAATGGCATGTTGGCCTTCATGATAAGAGTAGTTGAGTATAGAAGCAAAGAGGTCATTCTGCAGTTATACAGGGCCCTAGTGAGACCACACCTGGAGTACTGTGTGCAGTTTTGGTTTCCAAATTTGAAGGACATTCTTGCTATTGAGGGAGTGCAGTGTTGGTTCACTGGGTTAATTCCCGGAATGGCGGGACTGTCGTATGTTGAAAGACTGGAGCGACTGGGCTTGTATACACTGGAATTTAGAAGGATGAGAGGGGATCTTATTGAAATATATAAGATTATTAAGGGATTGGACACGCTAGAGGCAGGAAACATGTTCCCGATGTTGTGGGAGTCTAGAACCAGGGGCCACAGTTTAAGAATAAGGGTTAGGCCAATTAGAACGGAGATGAGGACATTTATTTTTCACTCAGAGAGTTGTAAATCTGTGGAATTCTCTGCCTCAGAAGGCAGTGGAGGTCAATTATCTGGATGCTTTCAAGAGAGAGTTAGATAGAGCTCTTAATGATAGCGGAGTCAGGGGGTATGGTGAGAGGGCATGAATGGGTTACTGATTGTGAATGATCAGCCATGATCACATTGAATGGCGGTGCTGGCTCGAATGGCCGAATGGCCTACTCCTGCACCTATTGGCTATTGTCTATTGTCGCCGGTTTGTGGTTTGTCCCTGCTTGGACCACTGTCGGTCGGTACTCACCACCGCTGACTAGGAACACCCCACAAGCCTTACCATTTCAGAGATGCTCTGACCCAGTCGTCAGGCCATAACAATTTGGCCCTTATCAAAGTCGCACACATCATTACTCCTGCCCATTTCTCCTGCATCCAACACATCAACTTCAGGAACTGACTGTTCACTTGCTGCCTAATATATCCCACCCCTTGACAGGTGCCGTTGTATCAAGATAATGTTATTCACTTTGCCTGTCAGTGGTCATAATGTTTTGGTGATCGGTGTATGTACAACATTCAGATCCCATTACAGCACATGTTCCCCCTCTTTCAGCTTGGAGGACATCAAAAGCCATTCAATTTTGCAGGGCAGCCGTCCGGATGGCCACTGTCTCAGCATTGATTTTGTCAAAGGCTATGAAGGTATCATTAGCAACCTTTTTTAACGCAGAGGCCAGATTGATGCTTTCTCTTGCCACCTTTCCCACTTTGTATAAAGGGAATGCACTAGCAAAGAACCTTTGAGTCTCAGTGAAATCCTGTTTTATCTGTGTTGACTGAAAGTACATTTCTGATCAGGAGGTGGAGTGACAGACGAAAGGCACCACAGAGGCCAAATAACATGAGCCTGAACAATCTTGGGCCAACCAGCCATAAGCTTTATCGTTGCAAACAAAGTCGGTGTCATTGGCAGTTGGCAGTAAAGGGTTCTACCAAGAGCAGAAACCAGGTGTTCTGTAAAAAGTCTCCAGTTGAACGGTTAAGGGCCATAATGTGACTGTATCCCTCACATGCACCATCATATGGACCATCAGAGACATTGAAATATTGTTACAGAAGGATAGCAAGAGTTTCTGCGGATATATAAAGAGTAATAAAGAGGCAAGTGTGGACGTTGGGCCGCTGGAGAATGATGCAGGAGAAGTGATAACGGGAAATAAAAAAATGGCAGAAGAATTGAATCACTTTTTTGCATCAGTCTTCACAGTGGAAGACACCAGCAGTGTGCCTGCAATCCTAGAGAGTCAGGGGGTGGAGGTTAGTGGCGATTACTGATGCTGGGAAAATTGAAAGGTCTGAGGGTGGATAAGTAACCTGGACCCCAGGGTTCTGAAGGAGGTGGCCTCAAAGATTGTGGAGGCAGTAGTTGTGATATTTCAAGAACCACTAGAGTTAGGAGTGGTTCCTGAAGATTGGAAAATTGTGAATATCACCCCGCTGTGCAAAAAGGGAGCAAAGCAGAAGATTGGAAACTATATAGGCCAGTTAGCCTGACCTTGGTGGTTGGTGAGATTTTAGTCAATTACTAGACCAAGTGGACCCGTTGGGCCCAAACCACTCCTGCATTGGTGCAGCACCCCCTCCTCCCGTACTTCCCCCTCCCCTCTCCCTCACCCCACTCTCCCCTCCCCTCTTCCCCCTCCCTCCACCCTCTCCCTCGCCCCCCTCCCTGTCCCCCTACCTCGACCCCCCTCTCCCCCCATTCCCCCCCTCCCCCCTAGAGTTGCATCTCCTGCATTGGTGCAGCACCCTCACCTCCCCCACTCCCTCCTCCCCTTTCCCTCCCATACCACTCCTCTCCCTCCACCCCCTCCCTTCCCCAACACCCCTCCCTCCCCCCCCCTCATCCACCCCCTCCCTCCTCCCCTCCCTCCATCCTCCCCTCCCTCCATCCCTCCCCCCCCTCCCTCCCGGGAGCAACCTGCGGTTGCCGTAGCAACCCGCCTCCTGGCCCGAGCGGCCCCCATTGGTGGAGCGGGAGTGGGGTGGGAGTGTCTTGTCCCGTCCCGGTGCAGGGATGTTCACTGGTGGAAGGCAGCAGCTCTCCTACTGTTGCTGAGCCACTGGAC
>NC_135953.1:1812502-1851584 GCF_053455715.1 Rhinoraja longicauda | reverse complement strand
CCGGCGCCGCTCGGCTGCGGGACTTAACATCGCGGGACGTTTCGGTGCCCGGTGCGGCTCGGCTGCGGGACGTTTCAGTGCTCGGCTGCGGGACTTAACATCGCCGGCGCGGCTCGGCTGCGGGACGTTTCGGTGCCCGGCGCGGCTCGGCCGCTGGACTTAACATCGCCCGGTGCGGCCGCGGGACGTTTCGAGCTGTCTGTCCGTGGGTGCGGGGGGAGGAGAGGGGAAGTTTTGTTGCCTCCATCACAGTGAGGGGGTGTTTGGAGTCACTGTGATGGATGTTTGTGTTGGGGTCGTGTGTCCTGTGTTCTTTTCTGTGACTGCTGAAATTTCGTTCGGTGTTGTGCCGAATGACAATAAAGTTTTGTTATGTTATGTTATGTTATAAGGTGGATGTTCACTGTCTTTGGATGGATGCACCCATTCCAAAGTCTCCATATCCTTCCTGTAATGGGACGATGAGAACTGCTCGCGATACTCCAAATATAGCCTGACCAAAGTCCTCTAAAACTGCATTATAACTTGCTGACTCTTACACACAATGTCCCAACCTATTAGAGCAGGCACACCATAGACTGAGGATAAAGATGTCATTGATATGATTGTTGTAAGATGGTCATGCCAAGGATGCAGGCAGTTTCAGGCAGAGTACCAGGAATGGGAGTAGGCAGTGCAGGTCCCCTGTAAACACCCCCCTCGACAACAGGTATGGCCTTTGGATACTGTTGGTGGAGATCACCAGTCAGGGCAGTGCAGCAGCAGCAGTCAGGTCTGTGGTGTTCAGCCTGGCTCTGACACACAGTGGGGAAGGATGAAGGGATGAGGTCCTGCAGAATGAATACAGGGAGTTTGACAAAAGGTTAAAAAGCAGGAGTACAAAGATAGTGGTGGTGGCTCGTGGTAGCCACCAATAGCATGGTTGTGCAGTCTTTAGTCTTGCACAAAAACCTATGGACGGGAGAGATGAAGGTGGAGAGGTTGTTACACACGAGCAACCCCACTCTCGGGCCGCAGGAGGTGGATTCCAGTGGCACGGTTAGACGTTACGGCTGGAAACTCCCTTGGCTTCACTGGATGGCCATGTCTTCTTCGTGCTTTGAAATGCCCTTTGCACTCCACAGTGCGTTGCTGAGCCGCCCTCTCGGCTGTTGAACCCTCCAGTGGATTTCTTCCACACAATTTGCCAGCACAGACCTTGCATGCTGGGCTGAGCAAGTCCATGAACTCACTGAGGGTCTGAGACCCGTCAGTTACCCTCGTGTGGTTTAGCACATCAGCTGAAGCAGTTTTCCAGGGTGTGGCCATTGCCGCATGCTAACAGCTTCTTGGAGCCACAGGTGAGAGCTGGGTGCCAGATGGGGACCAAAGGTGGACAAACTACCCTCAAAGCACCATGACATGACCCCCATCAGAGTTGCTACCCCTCCCTGAGCACTCCCACAGAGAGAGTAATCTCCGCATTACTCCCAATGCCACATGCTGGTGAAGGTAGCAAGGGGAAGTTAAGGGCCTATCCCACTTAGGCGATTTTAAGGTGACTGCTGGCGACTAGGCTGTCGCCGACAGTTCGCGGGCATGATCGTGGGGAGTCTTCCAAAAATAGTAGTGGATCTCGGCGCGTCGCTGAGAAATCATCCGGTTTGAAATTTCTCGGTGACAGCTGGCTTGTCGGCAGGTATCACTGCTTATTGTGGGCACTGTCACATGCTGTCCCCAGGTTTGCAAGGTTGCCGCCTGTACTTTATCATGACATCTCATTCAGAGTTTTTGAATAAAGTTGATTTTGGTGATTTTTAAAAAGGCAGGTGTCGGAATTTATTGAATTTCTAAGTACTTTCTCATGACATCTCATTCAAAGATTATAGTCACATTTGTTTTGACCATTAAAACCAAACGCTGACACACACACTGCGCGATGAGACACTTTTCATTCATTTATTTAGATCAATGAGGCAAGCACATCCACAGGCATTTCACTACGTTTATTAAAGGCCAAAGCTCACACGTAGACAGACACTACTAACACAAAGATAAACTGAGTTTTACTGCTATGCTGTTTGTAGGGGGTATGGCACACCTGACCATAAGGACAGCAAGGTCCGGCCAGACCATTTCACACGTCACTGTACTTTGTGCTTGCCTCATTGATATAGTCGGATAATTGCGCTCGGCCGTGTTCACGCGTCGTGATGCATATGCAACCGGTCTCTCGTCTTGCATCAGGACCGCTCCAAATCCACTGTTGGAAGCGTCTGTGGCAATTGAAACGGGTGCGTTCACATCGTACAGTTTGAGTACGGGTGGCGATGTGAGAAGACACTTCAGCTTGTCTACTGCCTGTCTGTGCTTCTGCTCAAAATGCCATGCTACTCCTTTTTCTGTTAGCTGTCTAAGTGGGGCGGTGAAGGGGGAGATGTGATGTAAGTAAAGTAAAGGGGGAGATGTGATGTATATGTAATCTAAATGCCAGTGCCCCCTGGAGGCCAAAAGCAGAAGCTGGCAAATGTGTTTTTGCCTCGTGACTGAGGCCAGGTGTTTTTCTAGAAGTTTCCTGGGGCGGAGGTTGATTAAAATCTACTTCCAAGATGTCGGACGTATATTCATTGTGACCCTAGTCACAACAGGGTCTTACAGCGGACATTACAGTGTCTATGTGTGAGCTTTGGCCTTTAATAAACGTAGTAAAATGCCTGTGGATGTGCTTGCCTCATTGATCTAAATAAATGAATGAAAAGTGTTCTCATAGCACAGTGCGTGTGTCAGCGTTTGATTTTAATGGTCAAAACGAATGCGACTAGAATCTTTGAATGAGATGTCATGATAAAGTACTTAGAAATTCAATAAATTCAGACACCTATTTTTTTTTAAATCACCAAAATCAACTTTATTCAAAAACAATATATTCCTATTAAAGATGGATAACTGCATGCCAAAATCTTTGTTTTTAAACGGACACTTCACACGAATGCAAAATTTACCTAGAAGTTTCACTGGACGGACCTTGCTGTGGGTTTGTTCACGTGTGAGCTGTGCTTGTGACACCTCCACATAAGTGCAGGTTTTTGTTGGTTGTCTTGCTTGCCGTGGTCC
The DNA here is from genome assembly GCF_053455715.1 of Rhinoraja longicauda. NCBI lineage: Eukaryota > Metazoa > Chordata > Chondrichthyes > Rajiformes > Arhynchobatidae > Rhinoraja > Rhinoraja longicauda. The sequence goes on along the minus strand of NC_135953.1, from coordinate 1,848,491 downwards.
CTGTCATAGTGGACGCCCTAGGTAGCGAAGACTGAGTCGCCGGTTGTCATCAGCTTGCTGTCGCCTATGTGGTAGGTTCTCTTACCTTGTCGCGGGCATTATCGTGGACATTGTCACTAGGGTTAATTTTTTAGGCGATCTCCTACGACTTTGACAGTCGCCGGCAGTCGCTTAAAAAATCGCCTAAGTGGGACAGGCCCTTTAGGACAAGTGAATGCATGGCTGAGGAGATGGTGCAGCAGACAGCCATTTAGAAGATTGTATCATTGGGATCTGTTCTGGGGCAGAGGCGACCTTTGCAAGAGGGATGGGTTACAGCTGAACTGGAGGGGGACCTCATGCTGGGCAGCTTTGCTACAGCTAGAGGATGGTTTACACTGACTCAAATTACTCCGTTTTGTTTATTGTCACGTGTACAGTGAAGAGCTTTTATAGACAATAGACAAAAGGTGCAGGAGTAGGCCATTCGGCCCTTCGAACCAGCACCACCATTCAACAATGTGACCATGGCTGATCATCCACAATCAGTACCCCATTCCTGCCTTCTCCCCATACCCCCTGACTCCGCTATCATTAAGAGCTCTATCTAACTCTCTTGAAAGCATCCAGAGAATTGGCCTCCATTGCCTTCTGAGGCAGAGAATTCCACAGATTTATGACTTCATACACTTCACCTCCAATTTCCATCCTGCCCTTAAATATACCTGGACTATCTCCGACATCTCCCTCCCATTTCTGGACCTCACCATCTCCATCACAGGAGACAGACTAGTGACGGACATTTACTATAAACCCACTGACTCGCACAGCTATCTGGACTACATTTCTTCCCACCCGGTCCCCTGCAAAAAGTCTATCCCCAACTCCCAATTCCTCCGTCTATGCCGCATCTGCGCCCGGGATGAGGTGTTTCACACTAGGGCTTCCGAGATGTCCTCGTTCTTCAGGAAACGGGGCTTCCCCTCCTCCATTATAGATGAGGCTCTCACTAGGGTCTCTTCTACATCCCGCAGCTCCACTCTTGCTCCCCCTCCCCCCACTCACAACAAGGACAGAATCCCCCTCGTTCTCACCTTCCACCCCACCAGCCAACGGATCCAACATATCATCCACCAACATTTCCATCACCTACAACGGGACCCCACCACTGGCCATATCTTCCCATCCCCTCCCCTCTCTGCGTTCCGCAGAGACTGTTCCCTCCGTAACTCCCTGGTCCACTCGTCCCTTCCTACCCAAACCACCCTTTCCCCTGCAACCGCACGAGATGCAACACCTGTCCCTTTACTTCCCCCCTCAACTCCATCCAAGGACCCAAACAGTCTTTCCAGGTGAGACAAAGGTTCACCTGCACCTCCTCCAACCTCATCTATTGCATCCGCTGCTCTAGATGTCAACTTATTTATATCGGCGAAACCAAGCACAGGCTCGGCGATCGCTTCGCTGAACACCTGCGCTTGGTCCACATTAACAAAACTGATCTCCCGGTGGCCGAGCACTTCAACTCCCCCTCCCATTCCCAGTCTGACCTTTCTGTCATGGGCCTCCTCCAGTGCCATAGTGAGGCCCACCGGAAATTGGAGGAACAGCACCTCATATTTCGCCTGGGCAGTTTGCAGCCCAGTGGTATGAACGTCGACTTCTCCAACTTTAAATAGTCCCTCTGTCTCTCCCTTCCCCTCCCCCTTCCCAGATCTCCCTCTATCTTCCAGTCTCCACCTATATCCTTCCTTTGTCCCGCCCCCCTGACATCAGTCTGAAGTAGGGTCTCGACCCAAAACGTCACCCATTCCCTCTCTCCAAGATGCTGCCCTCCAGGCAGTTACTCCAGCATTTTGTGATACATTCACAGAAAGGAACTTTAAGAGTGGTCTTCGACTGTGCTGCAGTTTTGAAGGGTAAATCACTTAACTGTCAACTGCTGCAGGGTCCAGACCTAACGAACTCACTCATCGGAGTTCTCATCAGATTCAGACAAGAGCCAGTGGCTTTGAGGGCGGATATCAAGGCAATATTTCATCAGGTCAAGGTATTGGCCTGCTGAGTTACTCCAGCATTTTGTGAATTTTCTTATTCCACAGATTTACAACTCTCTGAATGAAGAAGTTTTTCCTCATCTCCGTTCTAAATGGCCTACTGTAGCGACCATAGAGAATGGTCCAGGTCGTCGAACCCTCGGATTGGCCAGCGAGGTCACGTGGGAACGCGACCATGGGGATTGGTCCAGGGAACGACATCGCTGATTGGCCAGCGATGTCATGTGCGCGTTTGGCACCCGTTTTAGTCAGTTCGGCGAAGTCTTCAAGGAAGACAGTAAGTTTGTATTGGTTGTCCTGTACCTTGTTGTTTAACTCTGTATTCGTGTATTGCGGCTGCAATAAACTTCGTCTACAACCAACAAGTTTCGGACTCGCCATATTGGTGACCCCGACGTGATCTGGACGATCACCGACTGAGCAGGAACCCGACGCCTCGTTGACGATGACCGAGCAGGGCACACCGGAGTCAAGCGCGGCAGGCGTTCATCTTCCGTTATTTTGGACGTACGCACCGCAAGCTTGGTTTATCCACGCCGAGGCTCAATTCCATATAAAGAAGGTGTCGGACGAATCCACGAAGTACTTCTACCTCGTCAGCGCTCTATCGCCGGACACAACCAAGCGCGTGATGCGGTTCATCGTAAATTCACCTGCGGAAGACAAGTACGAGGCCAAGAAGGTATTACTGCGAACCTTCGGGTTGAATAAGCATGGTGGTGCGGCAAAACTTCTGCACCTACCGGATCTTGGAGACCAACTGCCTTCCGTCCTCATGGCCGAAATGATGATGCTAGCCGGTGAGCATACGGATTGCCCGATGTTTGAACAGGCATTCCGCGAGAAACTTCCCGAGGATGTCCGATTGCTGCTTACGGATTGTTCTTTTAAGGACCCCGAAGCATATGCAGCGAAAGCGGACGCGCTCATAGCGGCAAAAAACAAGGCAAGTGGTTCAATCAACAAAGTCTCGACATCGGTGACCACGCCACAGCGACGGCAAGATGGCGCCACGTCTCCCGCCAATTCTCCGAAAGCCCGCCAAAAAGATCCGCACAAGCGCGGCTGGTGCTATTATCACCTACGATGGGGTAACGAATCCCGCAACTGTCGTTTGCCTTGTACCTTCGCGGGAAATGCCTCGGCCGATCGTACATAGGGGCAGTTACGATTGGCCAGAACCGGCGCCTCTATGTCCATGATCGATTCACGGACACAGAATTTTTGGTAGACACGGGAGCCATCGTCAGCATAGTGCCGCCGACCGACCTCGAAACCAGATCGGGTAAGACAGGTCCCACCCTCATCGCGGTTAATGGCAGCCCAATTCGCACTTTCGGTACACGGAAGATGTCCCTTGTGTTAGGCCTCCGCACGTACGAATGGCCATTCATCATAGCCGACGTCAAACAAGCGATCCTGGGCGCAGATTTTCTCTGGGCTTTTTCACTGGTTCCTGATGTCCGCGGTAACGACCTCCGACCCTCCGCCGAAGATGAGCACGTCGCTCCGACAATCGCCTCCTCGCCCAGCCCTACTGTCCAGGCCGTCGTCGCGGCCCCCGACTCGTATGCTGCGATTCTGGCAGAGTTCCCAGAGCTGCTCGTCCAACGTTTTGACGCACCTTCGGCTAAGCACGGTGTGGTCCATCACATCCGCACCGAAGGCCCTCCCGTTTTCGCTCGGGCCAGGAGACTACCGCCAGACAAACTGGTGGTGGCAAGGGCGGAGTTCAGGAAGATGGAGGAAATGGGAATTGTCCGTCAGTCTGACAGCCCGTGGGCCTCGCCGTTACACATGGTCTCCAAGGCATCTGGGGGGTGGAGGCCATGTGGCGATTATCGGCGTCTCAATGCTGTCACCACGGCTGATCGCTACCCCATACCGCACCTACAGGACTTTTCATCTGGGCTGGAAGGAGCGGTGGTGTTTTCCAAAATCGATTTGGTGCGAGGATACCATCAGATTCCGGTGCGACCGGAGGACATACAAAAAACTGCAACTATTACTCCGTTCGGGTTGTTTGAATGGTTGCGTATGCCTTTCGGTTTAAAGAACGCGGCACAGGCTTTCCAGCGACTGATGGACCGCGTGGGCCGGGTTTTACCCTTTTTGTTTATTTATTTAGACGACATCCTGGTAGCCAGCCCCTCAGTGCAGGAACACCAGGCCCATTTGCAGACCGTGTTCCAGCGACTCCAAGACCACGGGCTCATTATCCAACCCTCCAAATGTCAATTCGGCCTGCCTGCCCTCGATTTTCTAGGGCACAGAATTACTCCTGCCGGCGCCGCCCCTTTGCCCGAGAAGGTGGAAGCTATCCGGGCTTTTCCCAGGCCCACCACAGTAAAAGGGCTGCACGAGTTCGTAGGCATGGTTAATTTCTACCATAGATTCGTTCCGGCAGCGGCGCGAGTCCTGCGCCCGCTTTTCCAATGCCTTGCAGGGAATCCGGTAGAGTTGTTGTGGTCCCCGACCGCAGAGTCGGCTTTTACGGCAGCTAAGGCAGCCTTGGCAGACGCCACCATGTTGGTCCATCCGAGCCCCTCCGCCCCCACGGCCCTGACGGTTGACGCCTCTGATGTGGCGGTGGGTGGGGTTCTGGAGCAGCAGGTCGGTGGCCGTTGGCAGCCTTTAGCGTTTTTCAGCCGGCAACTAAATTCGGCCGAGCTGAAATATAGCGCATTTGACCGAGAGCTTCTAGCTCTCTATTTAGCTGTCCGTCATTTCAGGTATTTCCTCGAGGGCCGCCCATTCGTGGCATTTACGGACCACAAGCCATTAACATTTGCTTTTTTGAAATTGTCTGACCCATGGTCGGCCCGCCAGCAGCGGCACCTGCCTGCTATCTCCGAATTTACCACAGATGTCCGTCATATCGCGGGTAAGCTTAATGCCGTTGCTGACGCCCTGTCTAGACCTGCTTTTCCCCCTATTTCGGCGGTGGACTGCGAAGTGGATCCCCAGGAGCTCGCGGAGGCACAGCTCCTAGCGGATACCGTTTCGGCTTACCAGTCCACCACTTCGGGATTGAAGTTGGCCCAGGTAGCTTGTGGGTCGGAGGGCACGAAAGTCTGGTGCGATGTTTCTCTTCCTCGTCCCAGGCCGGTAGTACCGCCCTCCCTTCAGCGCCGGGTTTTCGATGCCATTCACGGGCTGGCGCACCCGTCCATCCGCTCCACCTCTGCCTTGGTAGCAGCGAGGTTTGTCTGGCATGGCCTGCGGAAACAAGTAGCGGGGTGGGCACGTTCCTGCGTGCCCTGTCAGACCGCTAAAGTCCAGCGCCACGTCCAGCCCCCCGTACAGGATTTCGAGGTCCCGGCTTTTCGTTTTTTCCACATCCACGTGGATTTGGTCGGGCCTTTGCCTTCCTCCCGGGGCTACACCCACCTCCTCACGGTGGTGGATCGGTTCACCCGGTGGCCAGAGGCTTTCCCATTGGTTGATATCTCGTCAGCGTCTTGTGCTAGGACTTTGGCCCTTCATTGGGTAGCTCGTTTCGGGGTCCCGGCAGTTATTACAACTGACAGAGGGCCACAGTTCATTTCGTCCCTCTGGGCCGCGCTGGCGGAACTGTACGGGTCCAAGTTACAACCCACAACTGCATATCACCCCCAGGCAAATGGACTCGTAGAAAGGTTCCACCGCCAACTTAAGGCGTCCCTCAGTGCAAGGCTTGAAGGCCCGGACTGGGTAGACCAACTCCCTTGGGTTCTTTTGGGCATCCGGACTGCTCCTAAGCCAGATCTCGGTGCGTCGTCCGCGGAGCTAGTATATGGCTCGACACTTCGAGTACCCGGAGATCTGTTTCCGGACCCTTCAGCCCTGCTCCCTACAGTCCCATCAGCGTTAGCATCTCTCCGGGAACGGGTGGGCTCCCTGGCTCCAGTGCCGACTTCACGTCATGGGTGTCCCACGGTACATGAACCGTCTTCCCTGAAGGACTGTGAGTTTGTTTTTCTGCGTAAAGATGCCCATCGCGCCCCGTTGCAGAGGGTCTATCAAGGGCCGTTCCGGGTTTTACGTAAGGGAACGGCTACTTTCACCTTAGACATGGGCGGCAAGAGTGAACTCGTCTCGGTGTCCCGGCTCAAACCTGCCCATTTGGACCCGGATCAACCAGTCCTGGTCGGTCAAACCCCTAGGAGAGGCCGACCTCCGTTAGTTCTGCCCAGTCCAGAAACCCCCGTTCCGACAGTTCCTCCAGGACCCCCCGTTTCGGCAGTTCCTCCAGGACCCCCCGTGCCGGTAGTTCCTCCAGAACCTCTCGTTCCGGCTGTTCCACCAAGTCCGGAACCTCCGGCTCCTGTGGTTCAGGCTGTCCCTCTCCGTACTCGTTATGGTCGCGAAATCCGGCTCCCAGCTAGGTTCCGCACCTCGGGTTCTGGGGGGGGGTCATGTAGCGACCATAGAGAATGGTCCAGGTCGTTGAACCCTCGGATTGGCCAGCGAGGTCACGTGGGAACGCGACCATGGGGATTGGTCCAGGGAACGACATCGCTGATTGGCCAGCGATGTCATGTGTGCGTTTGGCGCCCGTTTTAGTCAGTTCGGCGAAGTCTTCAAGGAAGACAGTAAGTTTGTATTGGTTGTCCTGTACCTTGTTGTTTAACTCTGTATTCGTGTATTGTGGCTGCAATAAACTTCGTCTACAACCAACAAGTTTCGGACTCGCCATACTACCCCTTATTCTTAAACTGTGGCCCCTGGTTCTGGACTCCCCCAACATTGGGAACATGTTTCCTGCCTCTAGTGTGTCCAATCCCCTAATAATCTTATCTGTTTCAATAAGATCCTCTACAAGCCCAGTCAACCCATCTTTCATAGTTTCAAGTTGGGACACTTCTTCAGACTGATTGTAGGACAATGTATGAAGCAAGTAGATGAAACTATAATCAGTTGAACAGTGAAGGTTGACTACAATTACAAAGGGATCTTGATCAATTGGGCCAATGGACTGGAAAAAGGGCAGATGGAGTTAATGCAGATACATGTATTGGTGATCATTTTCCAATGTTCTATCGACTCTGGATCAGTTCCTGTGTACTGGAGGGTAGCTAATGTAACCCTACTTTTTAAGAAAGAAGGGAGAGAGAAAACAGGCAATTATAGAACAGTTAGCCTTACATCTGTTGAGGCGAAGATGCTTGAGTCAATTATTAAAAATGTTATAGCAGCACATTTAGAAAGCAGTGACAGGATCGGTCAAAGTCAGCATGGATTTATGAAGGGGAAATCATGCTTGGCTAATCTTCTAGAATTTTTGTGGATGTAACAAGTAGAATGCATAAGGGAGAGCCAGTGGATGTGGTGTATCTGGACTTTCAAAACGTCTTTGACAAGGTCCCACACAAGAGATTAGTGTGCAAAATTAGAGCACGTTATTGGAGTACTGTGGTGGCTCCCAAGGGTCGGGCCATACCACTACCGACCCCTCGGCATGGGAATAGACCGGTCCAGGGGGCGCGGCCCTTTGCTATGGATATAAAGGACGAGGTTTTGGGCGCGATTTTACTCTGACAGACTTGCCTTTATTTCGGGCCTTTTTCGACGCGCCACATTGGTGACCCCGAACAGTCCATGGCTGATATAATGGACGCATAATGGAAAGCCAACCGTTCGTCCGGCTCGCAGGCCGACCAGGCCACGTCTGTCGACGCGGTATCCATCAAGCTCCCGACATTCTGGACCACCCGACGTCGCGTTTGGTTTCACCAAGCGGAGGCTCAGTTCCAGCTGTGGGGCATCACAACAGATGACACCCATTTTTTCCACCTGGTGGGAGCCCTTGACCAGGACACAGCCGAGGAGGTCACAGAGTTCCTCGAGGACCCACCGGCCCACGATAAGTATAAAGCCCTTTAGGAGCTGCTGCTCCAAACTTATGGACTTACCAGGATGGAACGGGCCGAAAGGCTCCTCCACATGCCAGGGCTAGGTGACCAGCACCCATCAAGCCTCCTCAAAGAGATGGTCGCGCTATTTGATGGGCACAGGCCATGCCTGACGTTTGAGTACACCTACCTGCACCTGCTGCCGGCCGACATCCGTCTACAGCTCAACGACGCCTCCTTTGACGACACCCAGGCCCTCGGCAGGCGCGCGGACGAGCTGTGGATGGCGCGACGGAATGACGTCAGTGTGCTAAACTCCACTCCAGCAGCGCCCGATTTTCTCCGGTCGGGCGGGGGAGCTGTGGAAGGAGTGACAGCTGCGCCCCGGAGGCCTGTGCGATCGCCCACCGTGGCCGTTGCGGGTCCTGCACCTGCAGTCCCACACCAGCAGGAGGCACTGGTGCTATTACCACCAGCGCTGGGCAGCTGCAGCCTGACAATGCCGCCAGCCGTGCACGTTGCTGGGAAACGCCGGGACCGGCTGCAAATAGTTCCCGCCGCGGCCAGCCAGATTCACCGCCTCTTCGCCTGGTATCGGCGCTCCGGGGGCCGCTTCCTCGTGGATAACGGGGTGGAGCGGAGCGTCCTGCCCCCTTCGCTGCTGGACATTCGTTCCGGGAAGCGAGGACCCATCCATCCTCACTGCTGCAAACAGGAGCCACATCCGTACTTATGGTGTCCGCACGGTTAACATCGTTTTCGGCGCCAGCCATTTCACGTGGCAGTTCACGATCGCCGACATCTCCCAGCCGTTGCTCGGGGCCAACTTTCTGTGGGCTCATTCTCTCCTGGTAGACGTCAGGCAGCAGCGCTTGGTCCACGCCACCACGATGGAGCCCATCGCGTTGCGTCTGGATGAGCCCGTTGCACGCCCGCTGTCGTCTGTAGACTACCATTTCGCTCGGGTTCTGGCGGAATTCCCGGAAATCATGACCCTGCAATTTCGGTCGTCGACCCCCAAGCACGGGGTGGTCCATTATATAGTAACTACCGGCCCACCCCTCCACGCACGAGCACGCCAACTGCCGCCCGATAAGCCACGTCTGGCACGGCAGGAGTTCCACACGATGGAGTCCTTGGGGATCGTCCGCCCTTCCAACAGCCCATGGGCGTCCCCACTCCACATGGTCCCCAAGGCAAACGGGGGCTGGAGACCTTGCGGGGATTATCGGCGGCTGAATGTCGCTACCGCCGCGGACCGATACCACGTGCCCCTCACCCAGGACTTCAACGCCCAGTTGGCCGGGGCTACAATATTCTCGAAAGTGGATCTGGTGGGGGGCTATAACCAGATCGCGGTCCACCCGGAGCATGTGCCCAAGACGGCAATTATGGGAGATAATACGATATTATTTTATACATTAGACATTGTTGTTTAAGGTTTGTAACTACTTAGGCATTAGGCGCCTCTCCGTAACTAATTAAGGCACTCTAGACATTCCTTACCCTTGACACGTGTCTGTAACTGCTGCTCAGGAGGAGGAGAAACATTGATGGATGAACCAGGATAGATGACAAGGGTGGCAGAATGGAAAGAGATACAGACATTCATCAATGAGTGGTGGGGTGATTACTTGAAAGTTTAATGGTGGCAGGGTGAAAGGTGACATGTGAAGAAATACAGACATCCATCAATGAGTGGGGTGATTACTTGAAAGTTTAATGGTGGCAGAGTGGAAGGCAACATGTGAAGAAATACAGACATTCATCAATGAGTGGGGTTTAATGGTGGCAGGGTAAACAGGGTGACTGCAGAGATGAATAACTGTAAAGAGGAGTATGAGGGCGAGATAAGGAAAAGAAGATAAGGCTGGAAGAATCCTATAAAAATAGGCTGCCCGGTGTACTAAGTGGGCAGTCAGATGGTTGACATCCTGATTGTTCCAGCCGTTGTTTGCAAATAAAGGCTTTTACCTTCTTGAAGAATTCTCCATGTCATCTGCTTCATTTTGAACACCGGTAACCACGACAAAATTGGCGTAGTCGGCAGGATCGGAAAGAGGCCCGTTCGATAACGGACGACAAGCTAAAGGCGCTTCCAAGCCCATCAGGGGCTCCCCGGTTCAACAGGTGAAGGGTGGCCACCCGCAAAAAAGGTAGGTGGTTTTCCGCTTTATTTGGACTAATAGCCTGTTGAAAACGGGGGACCACTGGTGGCACAGGAGTGCCCAGGCGGTCCAAGGGCCTCTCCGATCCAAAGAATCTGTCTAAACTATTCTAAAAACAGACCCGGAGGATTGCTCAAGAAGGCTGCGCAGTGGGGTAAGTAGAAAATAGATAAGTTAAGAAAGTAGATTTAGTTGAGTAAGAGTTTGTGACGTCACGAAGACCTCGTGGATACCGCCCTAAGAGGAAAGGGGACTGAATAGACGAGGCTTCCTGTGGATACCGCTCTAGTTAACTAGGGATCACTCTGGTTAGCTAGGGGTCTGTACGGGCAGGATAAAAAGTTCTGTGGGTACCGCTCTAGTTAACCGGGGATTACTCTGGTCGACTAGGGGTCTGTACGGGCAGGATCAAAAAATTTGAATAATTGGATAACATAAAAAATAAAAATTGCAAAATATTAAAGGAATATAGTAGAACTGTAGAAAATAGAAATAGCGTAATAGGTAGCATAGTGACTATAGAGATGGAACGGAGTGAGAACAAGGACTGCATTTAAACTGACTGACCAAGTGCACTAAAATAAGACAAGTACAATGAATAAAATAACTGCAGTTGAAATACTAAGTAAGAAATTCCCCATATCCAAAGAGGATATTTAAAAACACTCTGAAAAATGGGAAAAAAGGACGAAAAAATTGGTTACGAAATGGCCCATGGAATTATATAAATATGATACAAATTTAGATATAAATTTTGATATAAATATGTGTGATGAAATGGAAGTGTTAATTAAGAACTATAAGCCTAAGGATAAATCAAAAACCCGAGTAACGAAAAAGGAAAAAGAACCAGACGTACTTAAATTGTTTAGAATAGAAGGAATATAAAGAATGTAAAAGGAATCTTAAGAAGGAAATTAGAAAAGCGAAAAAAAGATATGAGGCTGCTTTGGCAAGTAATGTAAAAGTAAACCCCAAGGGGTTCTACAGATATGTCAATAGCAAAAGGATAGTGAGGGATAAAATTGGTCCATTAGAGAGTCAGAGTGGACAGCTATGTGCTGAGCCGGAAGAAATGGGGGAGATATTAAACAATTTATTTTCTTCGGTATTTACCGAGGAGAAGGATATTGAATTATGTGAGGTAAGCGAAACAAGTAGAGTAGTGATGGAAATTAGGAGGATTAAAGAAGAGGAGGTACGGACACTTTTGAAAAATATAAAAGTGGATAAGTCTCCAGGTCCTGATAGGATATTCCCTAGGACATTGAGGGAAGTTAGTGCAGAAATAGCAGGGGCTATGACGGAAATATTTCAAACGTCATTAGAAACGGGGATGGTGCCGGAAGATTGGCGCATTGCGCATGTTGTGCCTTTGTTTAAAAAAGGTTCTAAAAGTAAACCTAGCAATTATAGACCTATTAGTTTGACGTCTGTGGTGGGAAAATTAATGGAAAAGATACTTAGGGACAATATATATAATTATTTGGATAATCAAGGCCTGATTAGAAACAGTCAACATGGATTTGTGCCTGGAAGGTCATGTTTGACTAATCTTCTTGAATTTTTTGAAGAGGTTACCAGGGAAATTGATAAGGGCAAGGCTGTGGATGTTGTCTATATGGACTTCAGTAAGGCATTTGACAAGGTTCCACATGGAAGGTTGATTAAGAAGGTTAAATCGTTGGGTATTAATAGTGAGGTTGCAAGATGGATTCAACAATGGCTGAATGGGAGATACCAGAGGGTAACGGTTGACAATTGTATGTCAGGTTGGAGGCCAGTGTCTAGTGGAGTACCCCAAGGATCTGTGTTGGGTCCACTGTTGTTTGTCATTTACATTAATGATCTGGATGATGGTGTGGCAAATTGGATTAGTAAATATGCAGATGATACTAAGATAGGTGGTGTAGTTGATAGTGAGGTAGATTTTCAAAGTCTACAGAGAGACTTGGGCCTTTTGGAAGGGTGGGCTGAAAGATGGCAGATGGAGTTTAATGCTGATAAGTGTGAGGTGCTGCATTTTGGTAGGACAAATCAAAATAGGACGTACAGGGTAAATGGTAGGGAATTGAGGAATGCAGTGGAACAGAGGGATCTGGGAATAACTGTGCATTGTTCCCTGAAGGTGGAATCTCATGTGGATAGGGTGGTGAAGAAGGCGTTTGGTATGCTTGCCTTTATAAATCAGAGCATCGAGTATAGAAGTTGGGATGTAATGTTAAAATTGTACAGGGCATTGGTGAGGCCGAATCTGGAGTATGGTGTGCAGTTCTGGTCGCCAAATTATAGGAAGGATGTCGACAAAATGGAGAGGGTACAGAGGAGATTTACTAGAATGTTGCCTGGGTTTCAGCACTTAGGCTACAGAGAGAGGTTGAACAGGTTGGGTCTTTATTCTTTGGAGCGTAGAAGGTTGAGGGGGGACTTGATAGAGGTTTTTAAAATTTTGAGAGGGACGGACAGAGTTGACGTGGGTAGGCTTTTCCCTTTGAGAGTGGGGAAGATTCCAACAAGGGGACATAGCTTCAGAATTGAGGGACAAAGGTTTAGGGGTAACATGAGGGGGAACTTCTTTACTCAGAGGGTGGTGGCTGTATGGAATGGGCTTCCGGTGGAAGTGGTGGAGGCTGGCTTGGTTTTATTATTTAAGAGTAAATTGGATAGGTATATGGATAGGAGGGGATTAGAGGGTTATGGTCTGAGTGCAGGTAGATGAGACTAGGTCAGGGAGAATGGTCGGCGTGGACTGGTAGGGCCGGACAGGCCTGTTTCCATGCTGTAGTTGTTATATGGTTATTATATGGAGAAAGGCTGAGGAAAGCATACCAGGAAAAGAATACCACCCCAAACAAGGGTGAAAAACCCCAAAAAACAGCATGAAAATCAGGAGCTTCAGGGGAAAAAATCAACTCTGTACCCCAGCCTAAGGGACCCTGGGTATCCCCCTCCCTATTCCAGCCAGGACGGAATAAAGCAGTGCCCGTTGGTGAAAGGGAATAGTGGAGATAGAGGGAGAAGTCACAACTTGGAACGATGGGCAAGACATAAAGGAATATAGACAGATAAGGGGGCAGCGAGAGAAGGAAAGGATGAAGCAAGAAGCACGGGAACTAGAAGCAGACATCAAAAGGCTGCAGGACCTCAGGGACCTCAGGGACAGAAAGATTTATGGGACCTGTCAGGCAGCAAATGAGGAGTATGAGGGAGACAGCAACACAGAAACACAGGCATGTAATCAGCAGGCAGCAGAGAGAGAGCAAAACTGTGAGAATGAAGCAGAATTAGAAAGTGATGGGGAAAGAACAAGGGAGTGTAGAAGGGAAATAGAGGCATCCATAAAGCACTTAGAGATAGAGATAAGGGAGATGGAAAAAGATATGGAAAGAAAAAGAAAGGAAAGCGAGGGGTACGCCCAGGAAGGAATGAGGAGGGAAAGTATACAGATAGAGCCACAACAAGAGATGGTGAACGAGAGACAGGAGCTAAAGGGTGGAATGATGCTGTTACTTGTGAAAAAGGCAGGACAAACTCAGTATATTCCTTGGGCGACCCGAGACCTAGAAGGGCTGAAAAACACTTTGCCCAGTATATATAACGGGGCAGGAAAATGGATTAGAGCCTTTGAGGAGGAAACTACAGGACGATTATTGGCTATGGGAGATTTGAAGGCACTACTGGTGAAAGTAATAGGAACCACGAAATTAGCAGAACTATGTGAAATGGCTGGGATAAAAAACGCAGCAAGTAACCCGATGATTGATGGCACGCCATTTGATCAAGTCAGGCAGAGGGTATGGCAGGCCCTCAGAGACTGTTACCCGCTCAAGGTGGACTTAAAGACATTGAAAGGAGACCCGCTGGGGGACACTGAGAACCCAGCGGCTTATCTGGAGGATCAACTGAAAAAGTGGAGACTTGAAACCGAACAAAACATAGACGGTAACGAGTTGATGACTGCTTTGTTTCGGACCGCTATAGTGGACGCCATGTCTCCTCGAGTTAAGTCCAGACTGGAGGAGGTGGTGGAATTGTCAACCATATCCCACTCCCAGTTCAGGGACCACCTGGCTCATGCAGTCGACAAATGTCGTAAGGAGAGACAAAAAATGGAGAACCAACAAGAAGAGGTGCAGAGAAAGTTGATGCAAATGCAACTAGAAGAACTAAAAAAGAAAGCGTGAAAAAGGAAAGAAAATGCTGGCAGTAACAGCAGACCTGGCTGAAACAGCAGAAGTGAACGATACACTGATGCAGAGTGAGTCCTATGACAGAGCCAGGCAGAGGCCAGAAAATCCCATGCCAATAATAAATGTCTTTGGTGGAGCTTCTCCTCAAATGTCCTATCAGGGGCAAATCAGATCAGGGAATCAGCCCCGACAGGATTGGGGCCCTCAAGGGGGAGCGCAAGGAAGGGGAAGAGGAAGGCCAGTAAGTAGACAGGTAGTTGATAGAATATGTTGGGGATGTAATCAGGTAGGGCACCTGAGGACGAACTGCCCATACCGACCGTGGCCCGGCCCGTACCAACAGGGACCCACAGGGGATGAGCAGGGTTTTAACCCAGGGCAAGCCCTAGTGGGCTCGGCAGGAGGCCCGCCTGGACTCATGAACCCCTATGCTAGATACTAGGGGTGCCCAGAGAACCCGGATGGGAAGGGACTTTACCCAATGATAACGCGACAAGCAGAAGAGGAACCCATGGTTCAGGTAAATTTGGGAGGGCGGTTAACACCTATGATGATAGATACTGGAGCTACATATACTTGTGTACAGCCGCAGTATGCCTCCCACCTTCCCATGTCAGGAACATTTGTTAAAACTGTAGGGTTCTCGGGAAAAACACAGTTAACACGATGCACAACCCCTGTAAGTTTAAAAATGAGCAATAGAGAAATAGTATTGCCAGTATTGGTGTCCAAAGGAACCCCCATTAATCTGCTAGGCAGGGATGCCTTGTTGAAACTGGAATTAAAGTTAGAATGTACCAAAAATGGCCTGAATGTGGAGAAATTGAATACCCAGCTGTTTATGGGGGAAGCTAGAAAAGCTAATGTATTTTGGGTAGGAAATATAGAAGATCAAATTTGGAATACGTGGAACAGATGGAAAGAGGGAGTAATGACAATATTACCTGAAGCAACCCCGCCCAAGACTGAGCTACATTGTACGGTACGTTTTGACGAGACCCAGGACATAGAGCAAGAGAGGTTGTGGCGCCTGGGAGCATGTGGCCAGCAGCACCTAAGGGCAGAAGCCATGACAATTGTAAAACAAGGGGCAGCCTTGCAAATTAAATGGAACACCTTTCTTGACAAGTGGTATAGGGTGCCAGGAGCTGCACCTCATGTGACATTACTAGTAAATAAGGGACATCAGTCCAGGGACTTGGGGCTCATGATGAAGCAAGTAAACACTATGGTTAACTGGAAAAAAATTACACCGAAGGTATGGAAATCTGAGGACGATAATTATGTCAAGATAGTGGTGAGCATAGATATGATGGGAACGACAAAAGAGGTTGAAATTAGCCCCCAGCACCATCTCTTTTTAGTACAGAAGGGAGAAGGTCAGACAAAGGAAAACATGTTCAACAGGCTGCCACATGGCTTATGGTCACAACATGATACAGATGTCGGGAAAGTGAAATCCGCAAACCCAGTAGAAATAGAACTAAAACAAGGGGCGATTCCGCCAAGGAGACCACAATATCCCTTAAAGCCAGAAGCAGAGGAAGGCATAGCAATAACTATACAGGGTCTGTTGGAAGCGGGAGTACTTGTTAGAACAAAAAGTCCATGTAACACCCCGCTATTACCAGTTTTAAAAGCAGACAAGTCAAGGTGGAGATTAGTGCATGATCTACGAGCAGTCAATGAGGTAGTGAGAGATTGGCCAGCAGTGGTTCCAAACCCACACACACTGCTGACTAACATTCCACCAGAGGCAGCGTACTTTTTAGTGATTGATCTCTGCTCAGCATTCTTTAGCGTGCCGTTAGCGGAAAGATGGCAGTTTTTGTTTGCATTTACTTACAGGGGCATTCAATATACTTATACTAGGATGCCGCAGGGATTTAAACACTCGCCTCATGTTTTCAATCAGGTACTGAAGGCAGATTTGGAAGGTATATCCCTACGTAGTACGTTAATACAATATGTGAATGATTTGTTGGGCTGCTCTGAAAGTGAGGAGCAATGTGAGCAAGACACCCTGACTCTTTTAGAAAGGCTGGCAGACGGAGGCCATAAAGTGTCCAGGAAAAAGTTGCAGTTTTGTAAGCAACAGGTAGAATATTTAGGACGGTTGATCTCCAAGGGAGTAAAGGCTATAGCACCAGATCAAATTGAGGCAATAATTAAAGCTCCCAAGCCTCGGACAGTAAAGCAAATGATGACATTTTTGGGAATGTCTGGATATAGCTCAGACTGGATTGGAGAATATGCTGAAATTGTGATGCCATTGAGAAAAATACTGAAGGAAGCGGGACACACAAATTTGAGAAACGTTTTACAATGGAATGAGGAGGCGGAGACAGCTTTTAACACCATTAAGCGAGAGTTACAGTCAGCCCCAGCCCTGGCCCTGCCAAATTATGAGAGAATCTTTCACTTATACGTTTCCAACAGGCAGGAGGGCTATGCTGCAGCAGTACTGACGCAGGAAACAGGCATAGGTAAAGCTAAGCAGCCTGTGGCATACTACAGCACAAAACTGGATGAGGTGGCGCAGGGCTACCCACCCTGCTATCAGGGACTGGCTGCGTTGCACTATGCGTACAACAAAGCCTCATCTATAACCATGGGCTATCCTGTAACTATATATACACACCATAAATTAGTAGAGCTGTTGGAGAAGGGGAAGTTTGTATTAACACCAGCCAGAATAATAGCATTTCAAATGCTGTTGACATTCCCAGACATTACAATACAAAGATGCACCACAAGTAACATAGCTGATTATGTTCCGCTTGATTATGAGGGGGAACCCCATGATTGCGTTGGAGAAACGATGGTCTTTTCTAAATTAAGGGTGGACTTACAATCAGAACCATTGAATGATGAGGACAAGAAAGTTTTGTTTGTGGATGGTTCATGCTATAGGGATTATGATGGCAATCATGCAGGATTTGCAGTAGTGCAGCAGGACCAATCAGGTTTTCAAACAATCGGATTAGAAGCTTGCCCACAACCTTGTTCAGCCCAGTTAGCAGAGATTAAGGCTTTAACAACAGCGTGTGAAATGATGGAGGGTGAGAAAGCTGACATTTACACAGATTCAGCATATGCCCATGGGGTCTGTCACCTGTTTGGGGCAGTATGGAAGCAGCGTGGCTTCAAGAAAAGCAATGGGGACCCCATACAGCATTTTCAGCAAATTTCAGACCTAATAGGGGCACTGACTAAACCTAAGGCACTAGCTATCGTTAAATGCCAGGCACATAAAAAGGGAAATGACATGATCACAAAGGGCAATCATGCCGCAGACGAAGCAGCCAGAAAAGCGTCTGGATGCCAATCAGCCATTATTGCCCCGCAGGTAGATTTGAGCCCGCAACCCACACAGGAGGATATAATTGCAATGCAAGGTAGGGCTACTTTAGCTGAACAAACAATGTGGAGACAGAGGGGAGCCAAACAGAATGTAGAGGGCCTGTGGAATACGGACGAAGGTTTACTGGTAGCACCTACACCTCTGCTGACCATTCTCATCTCAGAAGCGCATGGGCTAGACCACTGTGCAAGGGGGGAAGTGTTAAGGAAGATAAAGAGAGATGGATTTTGGTCACCCTATCTACAGGCTTCAGTAGATTACATTTTGTCACAATGTGAGATATGTGCTCGAAACAATGTTAGAAAGGGAATAACAACACCTATAGGACATATGCCTGTGCCCGAAGGACCATTTAGGCACCTAGTTATTGACTATGTGGACATGCTGAAAAAAGTAAGAGGGAAAAGGTATATGCTGGTAGTAATTGATAGATTTAGCAGATGGGTGGGGGCAGTACCATCTAAGGATTTAGGTGCAGGAACTGTAGTCAAGTTTCTGACAAATGAGGTCATCCCACGATTCGGTATACCAACCGAAATCAGTTCCGACAATGGAGCGGCTTTTATTAAAAAAACAGTTAAGTTGGTGCTGCAAGCCCTGAGAGTGAAACAAAGATTTGGGTGTGTATACCACCCTCAATCTCAGGGCATGGTAGAAAGAGTTAATGGAACATTGAAGGCTAAATTAAACAAGATTTGCGCAACTACAAAGTTAAATTGGATTGATGCCCTGCCATTGGCATTAATGAGCTGTGGCATGCAAACTAATCGAATAACTCATTTAACACCACATGAGATGCTCACTGGCAGACCCATGCCAATACCCAAATGGAGAGGTCCTTACAAGGGACCAAGCCTGGAACAATTAGAGGTAGAACTGAAACAATATATGCAACAGTTAACTATGATACACAAGTCTATTTATACACAGGAAAAGCAAAAGGAGCCAGAGGCGGACCAGGGAGAAGGACCTATTAAACCCGGAGATCAGGTCTATGTGCGAGCCTTTCGACGAAGGTGGAATGAGCCGAGAAGGGAAGGACCGTTCACAGTAACTAAGGCCTCACCGACTGCTGTTCAATGAAAGCTACTGCGAATCAGCTGCCGTTGTTCCAGGATACAGGCACAATTCACCTCCAAAAGAAACAGATCCCTCCGATCGAATACTATACTGATGTGCAATTTACTCTAGAGAATTACTAAGAACGTAGTTGTAAGGGAAGCTGGGTCTTTTTTCCTACCCTAGACATATGGGGGTAGGTTTTTGGCCGAGTGACCCAGGATATTAGCATGATGGAAGGAGAACACTGACAAACTGCACATTATTTATAAAATCCTAAGTTGGGGGGCTAATGGTTGAGAGTGGACTTATGATTTGAGTTAACAACATGTGCATTTTTGTGGTTTTCTTTTTCTGTGAGACCGTGTAGGTCTCAAAGGGGGGAAATATGGGAGATAATACGATATTATTTTATACATTAGACATTGTTGTTTAAGGTTTGTAACTACTTAGGCATTAGGTGCCTCTCTGTAACTAATTAAGGCACTCTAGACATTCCTTACCCTTGACACGTGTCTGTAACTGCTGCTCAGGAGGAGGAGAAACATTGATGGATGAACCAGGATAGAAGACAAGGGTGAAAGGTGACATGTGAAGAAATACAGACATCCATCAATGAGTGGGGTGATTACTTGAAAGTTTAATGGTGGCAGAGTGGAAGGCAACATGTGAAGAAATACAGACATTCATCAATTAGGGGGGTTTAATGGTGGCAGGGTAAACAGGGTGACTACAAAGAGATGAATAACTGTAAAGAGGAGTATGAGGGCGAGATAAGGAAAAGAAGATAAGGCTTTTAACTTCTTGAAGAATTCTCCGTGTCATCTGCTTCGTTTTGAACACCGGTAACCACGACAAAATCATCACGCCGTTCGGATTGTACAAGTTCGTACGGATGCTGTTCGGCTTCAAGAACTCCGTGCAGGCATTCCAATGTTTGATGGATGGCG
The DNA here is from genome assembly GCF_053455715.1 of Rhinoraja longicauda. Lineage (NCBI taxonomy): Eukaryota > Metazoa > Chordata > Chondrichthyes > Rajiformes > Arhynchobatidae > Rhinoraja > Rhinoraja longicauda. Next base: position 1,828,890 of record NC_135953.1, on the reverse strand, counting down.
TGTGTCGCGGGCTGGATTTCCTGTTCGTCTACCTCAACGACATCTTGGTAACCAGCCGCTCGCGGCAGGAGCACTGTGCCCACTTCCGGCAGCTCTTTCAGCGGCTCAACGAGCACAGGTTGGCTATCAACCTCGCCAAGTGCCGCAAGTGACAACGATTGACTTTCTCGGCCACAGAGTGACTTCGCAGGGCGCGGTTCCCCTGCCGGACAAAGTCGACGCCATCCACCGGTTTCCCCGTCCATCCTCGAAGCGTGGGCTGCAGGAGTTCATCGGCATGGTGGCTTTTTATCACCGGTTTCTGCCATCCGTGGCCCACATCATGCGGCCGTTATTCGAGCTGCTGGCGGGTAGGCGTAAGGACGTCGTATTTACCGACGAGGCGGTAACAGCCTTTGACGGCATGAAGGAGGCCCTGGCTCGGGCTGTGCTGCTGGTTCACCCACGGGAGGATGCCCCGACAGCCCTTACGGTGGACGCCTCAGAGTCAGCGATTGGTGCCGTGCTGGAGCAACTGACGGACGGGGGTTGGTACCCACTGGCCTTCTTCTACCGGGACTACAACAACGCCCAAAGGAAATATAGTGCATTTGACCGCGAGCTCCTAGCTCTGTACCTGGCGGTGCGCCACTACTGCTATTTCCTGGAGGGCCGGCCGTTCACCGCGTACATGGACCACAAGCTGCTCACGTTCGCCTTGGCAAAGGTTTCCGACCCGTGGTCCGCCCGACGGCAGCGCCAATTGGCATATTTTTCAGAGTTCACCACCTCCATTCGCTTCGTCTAAGGGAAGGAAAACCGGGTGGCCGACACGTTGTCTCGCCCCGCCGTCAATGCCATTTTCGAGGTGGCGCCCGGCATTGGCTATTCTGCCCTGGCGGAGGCCCAGCTAACGGATGGGAAGATGCCCGCCTACCGGACTGCCATCTCTGGCCTCCACCTTGAGGATGTCCCCCTTGGCCCCGGAGGAGCGACGATATTGTGTGATGTGTCGTCAGGTCAGCCGTGCCCCATCGTCCCTGCCGCCTGGCGCTGGAGGGTTTTCGACGTGGTCCACGGGCTGGCTCACCCATCCATCTGGGCGACGACGGCGCTGGTAACTGCATGGTTCATGTGGCACGGTCTGCGCACGCAGGTTGGCCACTGGGCTCGCACCTGCATCCCGTGCCAGACGGCGAAGATCGAACGCCACGTCGGGGCGCCACTCCAGGAGATCGGTCTACCCTGCCGCCGTTTCGACCACCTGCTACGTGGACATTGTGGGCCCTCTCCTGCCGTCCCAGGGCATCACCCACCTCCTCACGGTGGTGGACCGCTTCACACGGTGGCCGGAGGCCATAACGCTGGCCGACACATCCACAGCTACATGCGCTCGTGCGTTGGCCACGCACTGGATTGCTCGCTTTGGGGTGCCGGTGGTCATCTCCTCCGACCGGGGGCCACAGTTCACATCTGAGCTGTGGTCGGCCATGGCTCACCTGTTGGGCGTGCGGCTGCACCACACCACGGCCTATCACCCGCAGGCAAACGGCCTGGTGGAGAGGTTCCATCGGCAGCTGAAGGCAGCGCTGAAGGGGTGACACTCAGGCCCGGACTGGATGGCAGAACTGCCATGGGTCTTGCTGGGCATCCGGACTGCGCCCAAGGAGGACCTGGCCTCATCTTCAGCGGAGCTCGTATACCGGTCACCGCTCACGGTGCCCGGGGAGTTCGTGCTCTCGTCGCCGGGGCAGGAGGAACCGCCCTCATATACCCTACAGCGCCTTCGTGAGCGAGTTGGCAAGCTCGCACCTGTGCCGATGTGTTCCTGCGCCGTGACGCCCACCGGACACCGCTCCAGAGGCCATATGAGGGCCTGTACCGGGTGCTGGAGCATGGGCAGACAACCTTTGTCTTGGACATGGGGGGGTGCCGGAGGCCATGTCAATTGACCGCTTAAAGCCGGCCCACTTGGACATCGACCAACCGGTGCGGGTTGCCCAGCCTCGGCCACGAGGTCGCCCCCCTTTGCGGGTCCCACCACCTGTCCCACCACCTGTCCCACCACCTGTCCCACCACCTGTCCCTCCAACTGTGCCTCCGCCGGCCCCTCTGTCGGCCCATTTCCGTACACGGTCCGGTCGGGTTGTGCGACCGCCAGTGCGTTTCGTGCCGTCGGTTCTGGGGGGGGGGGGGTCGTCCTGTGGCGGCTCCCAAGGGTCAGGCCATACCACTAATGACCCCTCGGCACAGGAATGGACCGGTCCAGGGGGGGCGGCCCTTTGCTACGGATATAAAGGACGAGGTTTTGGCCGCGATTTTACTCTGGCAGACTTAACCGGTCTAGCAAACGCAATAAAATCAAACCTCCCGAAATACCCGGCTCCTCGCCTTTATTTCAGGCCTTTTTCGACGAGCCACAGTAACATAGAAACATAGAAAATAGGTGCAGGAGGAGGCCATTCGGGCCTTCAAGCCAGCACCGCCATTCATTGTGATGATGGCTGATCATCCACAATCAGTAACCCGTGCCTGCCTTCTCCCCATATCCACTAGCCCGAGAGCTCTATCTAAATCTCTCTTATATCCATCCAGTGATTTGGCCTCCACTTCCCTCTGTGGCATAGAATTACACAAATTCACAACTCTCCGGGTGAAAAAGTTCCTTCTCACCTCAGTTTTAAACGGTCTCCCTTTTATTCAGAATCACCTTTATTTGTCATCCAAAAAACAAGTCTTTTGGACGAGATTTCATCACCCACAGTCCAACGATAATAGACAATAGACAATAGACAATAGACAATAGGTGCAGGAGTAGGCCATTCAGCCCTTCGAGCCAGCACCGCCATTCAATGCGATCATGGCTGATCACTCTCAATCAGTACCCCGTTCCTGCCTTCTCCCCATACCCCCTCACTCCGCTATCCTTAAGAGCTCGATCCAGCTCTCTCTTGAAAGCATCCAACGAACTGGCCTCCACTGCCTTCTGAAGCAGAGAATTCCACACCTTCACCACTCTCTGACTGAAAAAGTTCTTCCTCATCTCCGTTCTAAATGGCCTACCCCTTATTCTTAAACTGTGGCCCCTTGTTCTGGACTCCCCCAACATTGGGAACATGTTTCCTGCCTCTAATGTGTCCAATCACCTAATTATCTTATATGTTTCAATAAGATCCCCCCTCATCCTTCTAAATTCCAGTGTATACAAGCCCAATCGCTCCAGCCTTTCAACATACGACAGTCCTGCCATTCCGGGAATAAAACCAAGTGAACCTACGCTGCACGCCCTCCATAGCAAGAATATCCTTCTTCAAACTTGGAGACCAAAACTGCACACAGTACTCCAGGTGCGGTCTCACCAGGGCCCGGTACAACTGTAGAAGGACCTCTTTGCTCCTATACTCAACTCCTCTTGTTACGAAGGCCAACATTCCATTGGCTTTCTTCACTGCCTGCTGTACCTGCATGCTTCCTTTCATTGACTGATGCACTAGGACACCCAGATCTCGTTGAACTTCCCCTCCTCCTAACTTGACACCATTCAGATAATAATTTGCCTTTCTATTCTTACTTCCAAAGTGAATAACCTCACACTTATCTACATTAAACTGCATCTGCCATGTATCCGCCCACTCACACAACCTGTCCAAGTCACCCTGCAGCCTTATTGCATCTTCCTCACAATTCACACTACCCCCCAGCTTAGTATCATCTGCAAATTTGCTAATGGTACTTTTAATCCCTTCGTCTAAGTCATTAATGTATATCGTAAATAGCTGGGGTCCCAGCACCGAACCTTGCGGTACCCCACTGGTCACTGCCTGCCATTCCGAAAGGGCCCCATTTATCCCCACTCTTTGCTTTCTGTCTGTCAACCAATTTTCTATCCATGTCAGTACCCTACCCCCAATACCATGTGCCCTAATTTTGCCCACTAATCTCCTATGTGGGACCTTGTCGAAGGCTTTCTGAAAGTCGAGGTACACCACATCCACTGACTCTCCCCTGTCAATTTTCCCAGTTACATCCTCAAAAAATTCCAGTAGATTTGTCAAGCATGATTTCCCCTTCGTAAATCCATGCTGACTCGGAATGATCCCGTTACTGCTATCCAAATGCTCAGCAATTTCGTCTTTTATAATTGACTCCAGCATCTTCCCCACCACTGATGTCAGACTAACTGGTCTATAATTACCCGTTTTCTCTCTCCCTCCTTTCTTAAAAAGTGGGATAACATTTGCTATCCTCCAATCCACAGGAACTGATCCTGAATCTATAGAACATTGAAAAATGATCTCCAATGCTTCCACTATTTCTAGAGCCACCTCCTTAAGTACCCTGGGATGCAGACCATCAGGCCCTGGGGATTTATCAGCCTTCAGTCCCATCAGTCTACCCAAAACCATTTCCTGCCTAATGTGGATTTCCTTCAGTTCCTCCATCACCCTAGGTTCTCCGGCCCCTAGAACATTTGGGAGATTGTGTGTATCTTCCTCAGTGAAGACAGATCCAAAGTAATGGTTTAACTCGTCTGCCATTTCTTTGTTCCCCATAATAAATTCCCCTGTTTCTGTCTTCAAGGGACCCACATTTGCCTTGACTATTTTTTTCCTCTTCACGTACCTAAAAAAACTTTTGCTATCCTCTTTTATATTATTGGCTAGTTTACCCTCGTACCTCATCTTTTCTCCCCGTATTGCCTTTTTAGTTAACTTTTGTTGCTCTTTAAAAGAGTCCCAATCCTCTGTCTTCCCACTCTTCTTTGCTATGTTATACTTCCTCTCCTTAATTTTTATGCTGTCCCTGACTTCCCTCGTCAGCCACAGGTGTCTCTTACTCCCCTTAGAGTCTTTCCACCTCTTTGGAATAAATTGATCCTGCAACCTCTGCATTATTCCCAGGAATACCTGCCATTGCTGTTCTACCGTCTTCCCTGCTAGGGCCTCCTTCCAGTCAATTTTGGCCAGCTCCTGCCTCATGCCTCTGTAATCCCCTTTGCTATACTGTAATACCGACACTTCCGATTTTCCCTTCTGCCTTTCCATTTGCAGAGTACAACTTATCATGTTGTGACCACTGCCTCCTAATGGCTCTTTTACCTCTAGTCCCCTTATCAGATCAGGATCATTACACAACACTAAATCCAGAATTGCCTTCTCCCTGGTAGGCTCCAGTACAAGCTGTTCTAAGAATCCATCTCGAAGGCACTCTACAAACTCTCTTTCCTGGGGTCCATTTCCAACCTGATTTTCCCAGTCTACCTGCATGTTGAAATCTCCCATAACCACCGTAGCATTACATTTTTGACATGCCAATTTTATCTCCTGATTCAACTTGCACCCTATGTCGAGGCTACTGTTTGGGGGCCTATAGATAACTCCCATTAGGGTCTTTTTACCCTTACAATTTCTCATTTCTATCCATACTGATTCAACATCTCCTGATTCTATGTCACCCCTTGCAAGGGAATGAATATCATTCCTTACCATCAGAGCAACCCCACCCTCTCTGCCCACCTGTCTGTCTTTTCTATACGTTGTGTACCCCTGAATAATCAGTTCCCAGCCCTGGTCCTCTTGTAGCCATGTCTCAGTGATCCCTACAACATCATAGTTGCCCATGACTAACTGAGCCTCAAGCTCATCCACTTTATTTTTTATACTACGCGCATTTAAGTACAACACTTTAACTGCTGTATTTACCTCCCCTCTCACATCGGTCACAAATGGCCCTGCCCTTAATTTCTTTTCCCCTTTAGAACTTCTGTTCCCATTCTTCCGAGTCTTTTGCAATATCTCCTGTATTCCCTTTTGTTACCTCATCTTCATATTCACAATTTATTAACCCCTCCCCCCCACTACTTAGTTTAAAGCCACAGGTGTCACACTAGCAAACCTGCCTGCCAGAATGTTTGTCCCCCTGCTGTTAAGATGTAACCCGTCCCTTTTGTACAAGTCACCCCTAGCCCAGAAGAGATCCCAGTGGTCCAGAAATCTAAATCCCTGCTCTCTGCACCAGCCCCTCAGCCATAAATTCATACCCTCTATCTCTCTGTTCCTGGCCTCACCAGCACGAGGTACCGGTAGCAGTCCAGAGATAACCACCTTCGACGTCCTACTTCTCAGTGTTTTTCCCATCTCTCTAAACTCTCGCTGTAGCACCTCCTTCCTCTTCCGCCCGACGTCATTCGTGCCCACGTGCACAACGACTTCAGGTTGATCGCCTTCCCTCACTAGGATTTTCTGAAGCCGGTCCGTGATGTGTTGAACCCTGGCACCAGGGAGGCAACAGACCATCCTCAAGTCCCTCCTGCTGCCACAGAATCTTCTGTCCGTCCCTCGGACGATGGAGTCACCGACCACTACGGCTCTTCCTGACTTCGGTCTCCCCTGTCGAGTATCCTTGCCAACAGGTCCGCCACTCGGACTGGAAATGTCTTCTGCCCCGGCAGTTCCCAAGAGGGTATACCTATTTGCAATAGGCACAGCCACCGGGGTCTCCTGTAGTCCTCGTCCACTCCCCCCTGAAACAGTCTCCCACCTTCGCTCGACCTGAAGAGCAATAAAATAAGTAATTACACAACCACAACCAACACAAAACAAAAAAAAAGAAACATCCATCACAGTAAGTCTCCTCCAGTCACCTCCTCATTGTGATGGAAGGCCAGAATGTCTTTTCTCTTCCCCTGCCGTCTTCTCCCGTGGTCAGGCTGTTGTAGTTGCCACGTTCCAGGCCGCTCCGGACGGCGAAAGGTCCGCAGTGGGCCAACCCAAGCCCTAAGATTCTAAGACTGTGGCCCCTGATTATGGACTCTCCCAACATTGGGAACATTTTTCCTGCATCTAGCTTGTCCAGTCTTTTTATAATTTTATATGTCTCTATAAGATCCCCTCTCATCCTTCTAAACTCCACTGAATACAAGCCTAGCCTTTTCAATCTTTCCTCATTTGACAGTCCCGCCATTCCAGGGATCAATCTCATGAATTTACGCTGCACTGCCTCAATTACAAGGATGTCCTTCCTCAAATTAGGAGACCAACACTGTGCACAATACTCCAGATGTGGTCTTACCAGGGCCCTATACAACTGCAGTAGAACCTCTTTACTCCGATACTGAAATCTCTTTCGTTATGAAGGCCAACATGCCATTAGCTTTCTTCACTGCCTGCTGTACCTGCACGCCAACTTTCAGTGACTGGTGTACAAGGACACCCAGGTCTCGCTGCACCTCCCCCTTACCTAAACTAACACCATTGAGATAATAATCTGCCTCCTTGTTTTTGCCGCCAAAGTGGATAACCTCACATTTATCTATATTATATTGCATCTGCCACACATCTGCCCACTCACTCAACCTGTCCAGGTCACCCTGCAACCTCCTAACATCCTCTTCATAGTTCACACTGCCACCCAGCTTTGTGTCATCTGCAAACTTGTGCAAAAAAAGAATTACAGTTACAGCATATAAATTAAAGTTTATATGCCCCAACACCGAGCCCTGTTGCACTCGCCACTGCCTGCCATTCTGAAAAGGACCCGTTTACTCAATAGACAATAGACAATAGGTGCAGGAGTAGGCCATTCGGCCCTTCGAGCCAGCACCGCCATTCAATGTGATCATGGCTGATCATTCTCAATCAGTACCCCGTTCCTACTCTTTGCTTCCTGTCTGCCAACCAATTCTCTATCCATGTCAACACCCTACCCCCAATACCATCTGCTCTAATTTTGCTCACCAACCACCTGTGCGGGATCTTATCAAAGGCTTTCTGAAAGTCTAGATACACTACATTCACTGGCTCTCCTTCATCCATTTTACTTATCACATCCTCAAAAAATTCCAGAAATTTGGTAGACATGACATTGCGGCTGCAGGAGGATCGGGCCTGGGAACTGAATATTCAGGGTTATACATCCTATAGAAAGGACAGGCAGGTGGGCAGAGGCGATGGGGTAGCTCTGCTGGTGAGGGATGAAATTCAGTCCCTTGCGAGGGAAGACATAGGGACTGACGAGGTAGAGTCACAGTGGATTGAGTTGAGGAATTGTAAAGGCAAGAAGACACTAATTGGAGTTATCTACAGACCCCCAAATAGTAGCCCGGATGTAGGGTGTAAGATGCAGCAGGAGTTAAAACTGGCATGTAACAAAGGTAATTCAGGCGACCTCAATGCCTACAAGGTAGCCAGATGTGACCTCTGGAAGTCCATCAGGAAAGCCAAGAGAAACTACAGAAACAAAGTAGAATCTAACTACTACAGCTCGGACTCCAGACGCATGTGGAGTGGATTACAAAACAAAAAGAAACATCCATCACAGTGAGTCTCCTCCAGTCACCTCCTCACTGTGATGGAAGGCCAGAATGTCTTTTCTCTTCCCCTGACGTCTTCTCCCGCGGTCAGGCTGTTGAAGTTGCCATGTCGGGGCGGTCGGGGCTTCCGACATTGAAGCCCCCGCCGGGCAGAGAAAATCCTGCGGCCTATTCCAGGCCGTGCCGGACAGTGAAAGGTCCGCAGCGGGCCGACCCAAGCCCCGCGATTGGGGGCAGGCAAAGACGCTGCCGCTGCCGAAGCTCCCAAAGTCGGCCCCCACCCAGGGCAGGGCCTGCGAGCTTCCGATATCCACGCGGCCCGCGGCCGAAGCCTCCGAAGACGAGTCACAGCCGCCCTCGCAGCGCCACCACAGCCTCTGAAGGCAGCCAGCTCTGCAGATGGTAAGTCCAGTCCACGGGCTCTGTGAGCCAGAGCCCAGGTGGTCCTAGCTGGAGGCCGCCAGCTCCAGGTGTTTGGCCGATGGTAGGCCGCAGCAGGAACAGAGACACGACCCAGAAAAAAAGGTTGCGTCTCTGTTCGGAAGAGACAATTTTACAGTCCCCACCCCCCCACCCCCCTCACATAGTACACAACCACATAAAACTCTACATGACATCTAAACACTACAATTAAGACAAAAAACAACAAAAATCACAAAAGACAAACGGACTGCGAGTGAGCCGCTGCTGCTTGAGCTGCGCCACCACTCCCACTCCTACATGGATAGGACAGGTTTGGAGGGATATGGACCAAGCGCAGGTAAGTGGGACTAGTGTAGCTGGGACATTGTTGGCCAGTTTGGGCGAGTGGGGCCGAAGGGCCTGTTTCCACACTGTATCACTCTATGACTATGACCCAATAACATCCTTGTATATCGGTTTAAACCAGCACCTGCAGTTCCTTCTTCGTCTGCTCCACTGCAGAATCTCGTCAAGGTATGTCTACTTTGAAGAAGTTCTCCTCCTCTCTTTGACGAGAGTTCTGCAACATCTGAAGAAGGGTCTCGACCCGAAACGTTACCCATTTCTTCTCCCCAGAGATGCTGCCTGTCCCGCTGAGTTACTCCAGCTTTTTGTGTCTCTTCGGTTTAAACCAGCATCTGCAGTTCCTTCTTACACACCCTTGTATATATATCTTCACTGTACGTTTTCTAATTTCACATGTTTCCTATAACATGGTGCCCAGAACTGAACACAATACTCTAAATGCGGCCTTACCAACGTCCTGTACAGCTGAAGGTACTATTGTGTATGAAGGTAAATAAATCTCCAGGGCCTGATTAGATATATCCGGGAACATTGTGGGAAACCAGAGAGGAAATTGCAGGAGCCCCCGTTGAAATTTACCAGTCGTCTTTAAATACAGGAGAGGTGCCAGAAGACTGGAGGATGGAAAATGTTGTGCCTTTATTCAAGAAAGGGGAGGAGGGGGAAAAGGGGAGGAGGGGGGGAGAGGGGGAATGGGGAGGAGGGGGGGAAAGGGTAGATAGGGGGGAGGAGGGGGAGAGGAGGAGGGGGAAGGGGAGGAGGGGGAAAGGAGGAGGAGGGGAGAGAGGAGGGGGAGAGAGGAGGAGGAGAGGAGGAGGAGGGGGAGAGGAGGAGGGGGAGGAGGAGGAGGGGGGAGAGGAGGAGGAGGGGGGAGAGTAGAAGGAGGGGGGGAGAGGAGGGGGAGGAGGGGGGGGGGAGAGGGTGGGAGGGGGAGGAGGAGGAGGAGGGGGGGGGCGTTGGTTTGGGGGAACTGCTCCAGTACATGGAGGTTGCAGGATGACCACATGTGTAACAGTTGCAAAATGAATTTCATTGAGCAGTTGTATACGTGACAAATAAAGCACTATTGAACTATTTAAAATATTTCTTTCTTTCCCAGCTCCATTGAATGAAACCGCGCACTGCTCTTTAAACTGTAGATAGAAGGCAAGTGTAAACATTGCATCTTGATCAACGAACCTACTGGTGTCGGGCTCTCTGCTGCTGCTGGAGACGTCCATGGCTGACAAACACAACGCGCTGCCTCCTGTTCCGTGAGTGAGATCAAGGGGAGGTTGGGAGGGGGGTTTGGGATTCCATTGGGGGAGGGAGGGAGGGGAGTGAAGGAGTGAGGGAGGGATGAAGTAGGGGAGGGAAGGAGGGAGGGGGAGAGAGAGTGAGAGAGTGAGTGAGTTTGTGAGTGAGAGAGGAGGGAGCGCTCTCGCCGGGGTCGCTTCGCACAAGATGGCGCCGCTGCCTTCCTTCCCGCTCTCACTGTCCCCGCGCCGCGCGGGAACGGCCGTTACTCCCCGCGCGGGTGGGTGGGGTTTGGGGCAGAGGGATTTGGGTTGGTGGGGGCAGAGGGGGTTGGTGGGGGAGGGGGTGGGGGCAGAGGGGATTGGGTGGGTGGGATGTTGTGCCTGATGGTTGAGGAGAGAGTGTGAGGGGGGGATGAGGGAAGGGGCGGTGATGGGGGTGCGTGGGGGAGTTGATGGGGTGGGTGGTTGTAGAGGGGGTTGTAGAGGGGGAGGGGGGTTTGTGGGGAGGGGGGTTGAAGATTGAGGGGAGATGATAGAAGGATATAAAATTCTGAGAGGCGTGGATAGGAACTATACTCCCAGGGTGGAAATGTCCAACCCTGGGGCATAGCTAAAAGGCAAGAGGGGGGAAATATAATGTAGATGTGGGGCAAGTTTTGTTTTTCCACAGAGGGTGGTGAGTAGCTGGAATGTATTGCCAGGACTGCTGGGGGAGGCAGATACGATAGTGCTGTTTAAGAGGTTTTTAGATAGGCTCATGGATTTGCAGGGAATGGAGGGTTATCTGTGCTGAACTATGTTTTTATAAAGCACAAATAACACTGATCCCTGCACCGATGCAGTGGAGACAGATGAATTGGCAGTAGGGGATAGAGTGTTTGCAGGAAGTAGGGTGGAAAGAAGTGTAGTTGATGCAGTTGTGGGAGTCAGTGGGTCTGTAATAGACGTCAGTTGATCGTCTATCTCCTGTGGAGACGGTGAGATAAGAAAGGGGAGGGAGGTGTCGTAGATGGTCCAAGTGAATTTGAGTGTGGGATGGAAATTGGTGGTGAAGTTGATGAAGTCCAGGTGTTCTGCCGCATCTGCGCCCAAGATGAGGTATTCCATACCAGGACATCCAAGATGTCCACATTCTTTTGCTCACAACCTTTTTGGTCACCACTGTAAAAGCAATTTTACAAACCAAATAGATTCATAGAGTCTTATAGCGTGGAAACGGGCCCTTCGGTCTGACTTTCCTACACCGGCCAACATGTCCGATCTACACTAGTCCCACCTACTTGCATTTGGCCCATATCTCTCTAAACCTGTCCTATCCATGTACCTGTCTAAATGTTTCTTAAACGTTCCAATAGTACCTGCCTCCACAACCTCCTTTGGCAGCTCGCTCCATACACCTTTCAGAAATATACTCGTTCCATAAATCTTTCCCCCCTCACCTTAAACCTAAACATAGCACAAAAAGTAAGGAAATTTGTCTTTGGTACATTATTTCTTTGTTGTAACAATGCTTCTTGGCAATAAATCTTATACCGTTGGAAAGCCTGTTTATTTCCCTTTTAAATGGTGCCACATTTGTAAGGAACATGCATTTGTGGGATGAGCAGCAGAGCTGAGTATATGGGTTGCGCCCATGAAAAATTTGCCAAATCTTCTCTGCCAATGCCAAACAGCTTATTCTGCTGTTGCTATTGACTCTTGTTTTGAGCTTCTGGTACCCCCAGGTGCTGACAATCAGGTGCCTGATTGGCAGCATCTGTGAGCATGGGCCCTGCTACAGTGGTCAGTAGCACTGCCACGTTTGACTGATCTGGATAGGGCCCGTGCGATAGGGCAACTTCAAGCTGGTGTTCGGCAAAAACCAAGTTGCGGCATTATTTGTAGTGAGCCCTAGTACCATCTCCAAAGTGAAGGCCAAGTTCCATATAACGGGGGATGTCAGAGACAGGCCGCGAAGTGGGCGTCCCAAGAAGACGACAACCGAAGAAGACCGTTTCCTCACCCTGTCAGCACATAGGAACCGTAGGCTGTCTTCTACAGATTTGCAGTCAAGGTTTGCAGGACGATATGGCCGACGGCTCTCTGCCCAGCCAATTCGGAACAGACTGCACGCAGCCGATCTCCGGTCTCATAGGGCTGCCAGGAGGCCTGCCATGACTGCCCTTCACCGTCAGGCCAGTTTGCGCTGGTGTCGGCAACACGTGCACTGGAACCTGAACATGTGGAGGAACGTTATGTTCAGCGATGAGTCCAGATTCTGCCTACGGCAGTTGGATCATAGGGTCAAAGTGTGGAGAAGACGCGGAGAACGCTATGCTGATTGCTGCACCGATAGAGTAACATCTTTTGGTGGAGGCAGTGTGATGGTGTGGGGCGGCATCTCCCTCACTGGAAAAACGAGGCTTGTCATCATTGGAGGCAATCTCAATGCAGAGAGATATCGAGATGAGATTCTGCAACCAGTGACAATCCCATATCTCCACAGTCTGGGACCGAACTCTATCCTCCAAGATGACAATGCTCGCCCCCACAGAGCAGGGTTTCTCAGAGACTACCTCCAGAATTTGGGAGTGGAGAGGATGGAATGGCCTGCCAGCAGTCCTGAACTCAACCCCATTGAACACTTGTGGGAGCAGCTTGGGCATGCTGTTCGTGCCAGAGTGACCAACACAACCACGTTGGCTGACTTGCGACAAATGCTGGTTGAAGAATGGGATGCCATCCCACAACAGTGTGTGACCAGGCTGGTGACCAGCATGAGGAGGAGGTGCCAGGCTGTTATGGCTGTGTATGGTTCTTCCACACGCTACTGAGGCTCCTGTTTATTAAATGAATAAATTGTTAAATTGCCAATATGTCTTGTTTCTTCTGACTTCAATCATCCAATCCACCAAACAACACCGAACAAGAGTCAATGGCAGAATAAGCTGTTTGGCATTGGCAGAGATTTGGCATATTTTTAATGGGCGCAACCCACATACTCAGCTCTGCTGCTCATCCCACAAATGCATGTTCCTTACAAATGTGGCACCATTTAAGAGGGAAATAAACAGGCTTTCCAACGGTATAAGATTTATTGCCAAGAAGCATTGTTACAACAAAGAAATAATCTACCAAACACAAATTTCCTTACTTTTTGTGCTATGTTTATTTGCTTTGTAAAATTGCTTTTATAGAGGTGACCAAAAAGGTTGTGAGCAAAGGAATGTGGACATCTTGGATGTCCTGGTATGGAATACCTCATCTTGGGCGCAGATGCGGCAGAGCTCCTGGACTTCATCAAATTCATCACCAATTTCCATCCCACACTCAAATTCACTTGGACCATCTCCGACACCTCCCTCCCCTTTCTTGATCTCACCGTCTCCACAGGAGATAGACGATCAACTGACGTCTATTACAGACCCACTGACTCTCACAACTATCTCGACTACACTTCTTCCCTCCCTACTTCCTGCAAACACTCTATCCCCTACTCCCAATTCATCTGTCTCCACCGCATCGGTGCAGGGATCAGTGCTATTTGTGCTTTATAAGAACATAGTTCAGCACAGATAACCCTCCATTCCCTGCGAATCTATGTGCCTATCTAAAAACCTCTTAAACAGCACTATTGTATCTGCCTCCACCAGCAGCCCTGGCAATGTTGCAGCTACCCACCACCCTCTGTGGAACAAAAAAACTTGCCCCACATTTCCATTTTATGTCCCTTCTCTTGCCTTTTAGCTACGCCTCAGGGTTGGACATTTCCACCCTAGGTATAGTTTTGTCTACCCTATCCATGCCTCTCAGAATTTTGTATCCTCTATCATCTCCCCTCAATCTCCAACCCCCCTCCACCCACCCCCCAACTCCCCCACGCACCCCTATCACCGCCCCTTCCCTCACCCCCTCTCCTCAACCATCATGCACATCCCACCCACCCAACCCACTCTGCCCCAATGCCCTCCCCCCACCCAAACCCCTCTGCCCCAACCCCCTCCCCCACCCACCCACCCAACCCCCTCTGCCCCAACACCCTCCCCCACCCACCCGACCAAACCCCTCTGTCCCAACCCTCTCCCCCACCCACCCAAACCCCTCTGCCCCAACCCCCTCCCCCACCCACCCAACCCACTCTGCCCCAACCCCCTCCCACCAAACCCCTCTGCCCCAACCACCCACCCAAACCACTCCCCCCTCCCCCACCCACCCAAACCACTCCCCCCTCCCCCACCCACCCACCCAAACCACTCCCCCCTCCCCCACCCACCCAAACCACTCCCCCCCTCCCCAAACCACTCCCCCCACCCACCCAAACCCCTCTGCCCCAATCCCCTCCCCCAACCACCCAAACCTCCCCCCATCCAAACCTCTCACCCCACCCAAACTGCTTCAAATCCCCTTCCCGACCCCCTCCACCCCACCCCAAACCCCCCTCCGCTTCCACCCGCCCCCCTGCCCCAACCCCACACTCCAGACCCTCATAACCCCTCAATATCGTGCCCTCATGGCGCCCCCCCCCCCCTCCCTCATCACCAGCACATTCCATCCCGCGGCCGTTGGTCGCTGCGCGGGGAGTAACGGCCGTTCCCGCGCGGCGCGAGGACAGTGAGCGCGCGGCGCGGGAAGGAAGGCAGCGGCGCCGCCATCTTGTGCGAAGCGACCCCGGGAGAGCGCTCCCTCCTCATTTACTCCCTCCCCTCCCTCCCTCACTCTCTCCCTCCCTCCCTCACTCTCTCCCTCTCTCCCTCACTCTCTCCCCCTCACTCACTCCCTCCCTCACTCCCTCCCCTCCCTCCCTCTCTCTCTCCCTCCCTCTCTCCCTCACTCACCCTCTCCCTCCTCACTCACTCCCCCTCACTCTCTCCCTCCTCACTCACTCCCCCTCACTCTCTCCCTCCTCACTCACTCCCCTCCCTCACTCACTCCCTCACTCACTCTCTCCCTCCCTCACTCACTCCCCTCACTCACTCTCTCCCTCCCTCACTCTCTCCCTCTCACTCACTCCCCCTCACTCTCTCCCCTCCCTCCTCCACTCACTCCCTCCCTCACTCACTCCCCTCCCTCACTCTCTCCCTCCCTCACTCTCTCCCTCCCTCACTCTCTCCCTCCTCACTCACTCCCCCCTCACTCTCTCCCTCCTCACTCACTCCCCTCCCTCACTCACTCCCCTCACCACTCACTCTCTCCCTCCCTCACTCTCTCCCTCCCTCACTCCTCCTCCCTCCCTCACTCTCTCCCTCCTCACTCACTCCCCCTCACTCTCTCCCTCCTCACTCACTCCCCTCCCTCACTCACTCCCCTCCCTCACTCACTCCCCTCACTCACTCTCTCCCTCCCTCACTCTCTCCCTCCTCACTCACTCCCCTCCCTCACTCACTCCCCTCCCTCACTCAATCCCCTCACTCACTCTCTCCCTCCCCCACTCTCTCCCTCCCTCACTCTCTCCCTCCTCACTCACTCCCCCTCACTCTCTCCCTTCTCACTCACTCCCCTCCCTCACTCACTCCCCTCCCTCACTCACTCCCCTCCCTCACTCACTCCCCTCATTCACTCACTCCCCTCCCTCACTCACTCCCCTCCCTCACTCACTCCCCTCACTCACTCCCCTCACTCACTCTCTCCCTCCCTCACTCTCTCCCTCCCCCACTCTCTCCCTCCCTCACTCTCTCCGTCCCTCACTCTCTCCCTCACTCACTCTCTTCCTCCCTCACTCTCTCCCTCCCTCACTCGCTCCCTCACTCACTCTCTCTCTCCCTCACTCTCTCCCTCCCTCACTCTCTCCCTCCCTCACTCTCCCCATCACTCTCCCCATCACTCACTCCCTCCCTCCCTCACTCCTCCTCCCCAATGGAAACCCAACCCACCCCCCCCCCCCCCCCCCACACATCCCCTCACCCATGCAAGCACAAACCTCCCTCCCTACCCCATGGAAACCCTCCCTCCCCTCCCCTATGGAAACACAAACCCCCCTCCCTCCCCCTGATCACGGAACAGGAGGCAGCGCGTTGTGTTTGTCAGCCATGGGATGGACATCTCCAGCAGCAGCAGCAGAGAGCCCGACACCAGTAGGTTCATTGATCAAGATGCAATGTTCACATTTGCCTTCT